>NC_046664.1:64272594-64275523 GCF_010883055.1 Belonocnema kinseyi
GTTGTGAGACGTGGTTATGGCTGAAATTCTACCGCGATTTCGCTGGAAGCGGGTGCAATTTTTCAGATTAGCACCCGCTCCCGGCGAAATCCTGCGGTTGTCGTTATGACAAATTTTTAATTATATATATTACTGTGGCGTTATTTTGCCGATCTTTCTTTCAATTGTTTATAATAAAGGCTTGCTACTCCCAAGCATCAATTATTTGAATTTTCATTCCTCTCCTCACTTTTATTATTTTTCTTAATTTTTATCTTTGTATAATAGCTTGCAAAACAAGGTGGGACCTCCCTTTAACAGAGTAATACCCACTTTCCTAAGTCTCTCAGCCGCTCAGGAGACTTAAGCGAAATAAATAAGTTTCTTTATGGTTTGCTCATGCTCCTTGAATTTAACAAATGCTTCAATTATAGCCCTTCTGTACGCCCACTCAGGACGTAACAATATTCCCCAAAGGAGGTAAAAAAGATCACGATAAAAATGTTTTTCGGAATTTTTTATAAGAATTTAATCTTTGCTTTTGACTAATTTTTTATTTATTGTTTGGATAAACTTCATGATGAAACTTGGAATTTTTTTAGAAAAAGGGGCAAACATGTGGGCTCCTGCGAGGGCCCAGCTAGGTGTTTCCACAGTGAGCCGCCTTTGTGAGGCCTCTAGAAGGCCAGTAATCAAAAGAGGCCAAGCTGAACAATTTCCGTACTGGTTGTGCTTACGGAATTTCTTTTAAAAAAAAAAGAAGAGATAAGAACCAGTGATGTCAGCCTTGAAACGAGGTTCACTCTAATACTATCTTACGTCTATGTCCGTGTGAATATAGTAGGAGACGATGTACATTTGAAAACTCGAAGGTGCACGATTGCAGGTCGGAACACTTCGGCCGTTCCATTTATATCCCTATCTGCTGAGTAGTTTGAAATAAAATCAAGAGATTGAGATTTTAATATTTCCAGATTTCGATGCTGGCGATTCTCATGATTTGAATGCTTCGCGCGCCTCTTTATATGCGTATATTTTGAGGTCACGTAGTCTTATTTATATCTTGATCCGCATTTGAAAGAAATTAAAGAAATTAGCGATTTTGGAATTCATCTCGTTTGAATAAAAACTCCATTACTTGGTTGAAAAATATATTATTTTGTTGAAAATGTAACTATTTTGTAAAAAAGTCCTCTTTTCTATCAAAAGTTCAACTACTTTGTTAAAATGTATTTTTTTTCTTTGAAGGTTCATCTCTTTCGTTAAAAATTCGTCTTTGATTCGTCTTTGATTGAAAACTCATATTTTTCGCTTAAAAAATTCAACTTTTTGTAGATAATTTGTCTTTTTGAAAAATCATGTATTTTGTTTAAAATTTGTCTTCTTTTTAGATCATTAATTTTCTTGGTCGAAAATTCATCTTATTGGTTGACAATTCAACAACTTTGTTGAAAATTCATTTTTTCTGTAAAAAATTATTTATCTTTAACTGAAAATGTAACTATTACATGATTGATTAAAAATTAATCGTATATATTGGTTAAGTTGAAAAAAAATTTTGTTATATAAAATATTAATCTTCTCGGTCGAAAATTCACATTTTCCCTTGAAAATTTAACAATTTTGTTGAAAATTCGTTTTTATCTGTAATTTGAACAATTCTATTTTCGGTTGAAATTTTATCCTGTACATTGTATTAGTTAAAACACGAGTTATTTGATAGAAAATTAATTTATTTGTTTTCGATTATTATTTTTTTTAAATTGAAAGAATTTTTAAATAAAATTTTTTAAATTGAATTTAAGGTATTAAAAATGGAAAAAATAATTGATTTTCCAAGATGATTCTGAATCTGTTGTAAATTAAAGAATTAATAGATATTAGTTTTTAAAATTATTTTCAATGATGACTTCAAATATTATTTCAGTCTAAACAAATTTTATTTTTAACCCATTCAATTTGAAATTTTTTAATTAAAAAAAAAAACAACAAAATTTCGATAATTATTAGCAATATTTGACTGTTCATTTAAAACAATCCAACATAAACAACTATTAAAAACTATAAAAATTTGAACATAATGGTTCAAAATAGAAAGCCTTGAATTGTTAAAATTGTAATACGGTAAATTTTAACTTTGATCGCTACAATTTTCATTAAAAAAAAGATTCAAAATTAATTTAAAACTTGAAATTATTTCAAATAATTTGAAACACGATTTAGATTTTGCAGATTAAAAAAAATTAAGCTCTGAGAATTGTAAAATATTTAACTAATACAATGTGCAGGATAAAGTTTCAACTAAAAATAGAATAGTTCAAATTCCAGATAAAAACGAATTTTCAACAAAATTGTTAAATTTTGAAGGAAAAATGTGAATTTTCGACCAAGAAGATTAATGTTTTATATAAAAAGTTACATTTTCGGATAAAGATAAATAATTTTTAACAGGAAAAATGAATTTTTAACAAAGTTGTTGAATTGTCAACCAATAAGATGAATTTTCAACCAAGAAAATTAATGATCTACAAAAGAGACAAATTTTAAACAAAATACATGACTTTTCAACGAAATTATTTAGTTTTAAAGTCAAAAAGATAAATTATCTACAAAAAGTTGAATTTTTTAAGCGAAAAATATGAGTTTTCAATCAAAGAGTTAAACTTTCAACCAAATAGTTAAATTTGTTAAATTTTCAGATACAAAAATGTACTTTCAAAGAAAGAGATTAACCTTCAAAGAAAAAAAAGTACATTTTAACAAAGTAGTTGATCTTTTGATAGAAAAGAGGGCTTTTTTTTACAAAATAGTTACATTTTCAACAAAATAATTTATTTTTCAACCAAATAATTGAGATTTTAACCAAATGATATGAATTCCTAAATCGCTAATTTCTTTAATTTCTTTCAAATGCGGATCAAGATATAAATACGACTATTATAACGTAACA
>NC_046664.1:64275623-64277663 GCF_010883055.1 Belonocnema kinseyi
CACACACTTAACAAGTCAAAGCTGCTGACCATCAGGCAGCATATTGTTGAGAGAATATGGATACTATCTGACGCTAAGAGAAGTCTAGTGCGGAGGGAGAGGTGGGTCAGAGAAAATCAACAGTTTCTCACTGACCCATCTCGACTCTTCCAAGACCCTCCGGTTACTGTCAAACACCCACCCAAACCAGAGGAGGTCGAAGTATTTTGGAGAGAAGTCTACGAAATGCAGCATAGACTGGACGAAGACTCAAAAAATATAAATAGCTTCAAGGAGTTATGTGTTGCCCCCATAACACCTGATAAAGAATGCCCACCCATCACTAACGAGGAGATGAAAAAAGCATTAAAAGGGATTAAGAACTATTCTGCACCGGGACCAGCTTATATCAAAACTTTCTGGTGGAAGAAGTTTTCTTCAACCCATCAGCATTTGACCTGTATTTTCACCTCATATTTAAAGTCGGAAGAGCCGATTCCGGAGTGGTTGGTGAAAGGGCGCACAATACTCCTGCCGAAAATAGGCAACTTAGCTGACCCGAAGAATTACAGGCCAATACCTTGTTTGAACACACACTTTATAAGACATTCACAGCTATTCTAAATGATAGGATTCTTTGGGCAGTTGAACCTGTGTGGAAAGAAATGTATGAACAACGAGGCTCAAAGAAAGGCGTAGCCGGATGTCGGGAGAACCTGCTTATCGATAGATGTGTCTGTAAAGATGCAGCATTCTACCAGCGTGACCTATCGATGGCCTAGATTGATTATCGGAAAGCTTTCGATTCGACCTCCCATAGACTTATCATCTGTCTTTTGGAAATCTTAAAGGTTCATCCGCAAATAGTTAGGTGCATAGAGAGATTGATGCCGCTTTAGAAAACCAGGTTTACTATCTCATCTGGAAAAAATCGTGTGACAACTAACAAGGTCACCTTTCAGAGAGGTGTCTTTCAGGGCGACACCATGAGCCCACTCCTCTTTTGACTTACATTATTGCCACTATCACTAGCACTTCGTCATTCCGACGGGTACTTGTGCGGCAAACCTGCAGATCGAAAGTACAAGGTCACTCATGTATTTTAAATAGACGATCTTAAGACTGTACATCTCACGCCGTCAAGGTGGTCGCGGAATATTGAGTCTTGAATGTCTTCACAACATTCTGGGTACAGCACATAGAGTTGCAAATGGAAGAGACCCTCTTCTTAAAATGGTCAGGAATCACGAAGAAGTGGGCAAACGAGCGTTTCTGCACAAAGCAGCGGAGGAGGCTGCTGAAACACTCGGACCTGACTTCAGTATTAGGGGTAAGCAAAATGCATCAAATCTTGTCTTGTGAGCTAACGTTTGCTTTCCTTAAATCGCCCGAATTGAAGTCTGGTACGGAGGGTTTCATTTTTGCATGCCAAGACGGTGTCATTTCCACCTTAAAATGCCGTCGCCACATTTTGAGCCAAGACATTTCTGATGATAGCTGCAGGGCGTGCCATGCACACCCCGATCATTTAGCTCACATACTATCTAGTCGTCCAACTCACGCGGGAACGACCTGCATTCAAAGGCACAATGCGGCACTAAGAGTTTTTATTACCATCTCTGTCACTCTTACAGCATTAACCTTAATATCGCTCCTCTAAATGCTCCTAGGGAAATCGAGTCAATTGTCGAGAATGGGAAGTGCCGCATATACTGGAACTTTATATTCTCGACAATTGTTTCTGTTGCTCACTCGAGGCCTGACATGGTTCTTCTTGACTTAGAGAAGCGAACCATGTTCGTTATCGTCCTTATCATCGGCGCTCTTGGAGGTGCCAAGATTTTACTTGCTAATGGCCTAAAAAGCAACACTGCGTGTCAAGAATATGCTAAAACACTTGCGGGAAAAATACAGAAGGCGGTAGTCCTTGGGTCGCTCCGTGTTCTTAGGGTGCACGAGGCTTTTGCTGGATCGTCGTATTGATTCCTTTATAGACTTTCGCCGGGAGCGGGTGCTAATCTGGAAAATTGCACCCGCTCCCAGCGAAATCCTGCGGTTGTC
>NC_046664.1:64277763-64318082 GCF_010883055.1 Belonocnema kinseyi
TATTACATTTATATTTTATACTTGAAATAACGTAACCTCAAAATATACGCATATAACGAGGCGCGCGAAGTACTCAAATCATGAAGAATCGCCAGCATCGAAATCTGGAAATATTAAAATCCCAATCTCTTAATTTTATTTCAAAGCAGTTAGCAGATAGAGATATAAATAGAACCGCCGAAGTGTTCCGACCGGCAATCGTGCACCTTCGAGTTTTCAAATTCAGAAGATAAGAAATGGGTTGCGTGCACAACCCAGTCATGTACATTGTCTCCTACTATATTCATACGGACCTAGACGTGAGATACACGGTAAAAAAATTGAGCTGTGACAGGGATATTATTCCTTATTATAGCCAAACATTTAGCTGAAAAGGAACGAAGGAATTTAGAAAGATCCCTGGATCAGCGAAAATGAATATCCTTGACCATTTTCCATATACCAGGGATATCGTATAGTCAAACCCCTAATAAGTATAGCTATAATAGGGATATTAAAAATAGGTGTCTGAAACAATTATCGGAAGAGCGCCGGTGCATTATGGGAGCAGCGAAATAAAATGGCGACAATCTAATCGGGTGCAGTGACAGTTGAGATTTATTTCGGACAATTAAACGCTTTTTACCGCTTAAAATGTGCGCGATTGTTAATATTAAATGGAGTTTATGATGCAGTAATAATAATTTACATTTGTTTCGATTGCAGGCGATAACTATATTGAAATATCAAGAAACGCGATAAAAACAACAAACTTGACCTCCAAATGCATTACACGGATTTTAGGGAAATTCATTTTCGCGATACCAGATGAAAAATTGGCTACTGTAAGTTAATATATTTCTATCACAACCAAATTTTTTTTCTAAACTTAAGATAATACAATTATACATAATCTGTCGAAAATAATAAACTTTCGAACTTAGCAATTTTGTCCAAATTCCTGATTTACGAGAACAATTTACATAAAGTAACTAAATGTGTAACTCTTCTAACTAAACGTTTTACCTAATCCAAGCGTACACTTTCTTTGAGTTTAATATATTCTCGATTCACTCGTTCGCCTCAAGAATTTTTTTTCCGTGTAGTATTGGAGTGAACCTCGTTTCAAATCTAGAATCACTGATAAGAACTAGAAATTACTGAAAACTTAAACAAACTCATAAAATTGAACAATGACCTTTTTTGCAGAGAACTGATTTTTGGCATGATAACTGCCCTAATTTGAAAATTATTTCATTTCAAGAAACTCATAAGTCATTTCCCAATTAAAAACTCATCACTCATGTCTAACATTACCACATGTATATGCAAATTAATTAGTTGAATTAGGAGCCCATTCAACTTGTAAAGCACTAAATCGGCTTAAATATATTCCCTTTTCGCCATAAATGTTTGGCCTATGTAATTGAGTCTCGCCTCTGCGACTGAAACTTCAAACTCTTGTAATTCGCCCCATTGGATTTACAGGAGTTCCGGGAAGATTCATTTGGAGATGCGCATAAATGCCAGTCACGAGGTGGATCTTTCGGTACACTCTCCGCGGAATCCTTTGATCCGAAAAACTCCCAGAGTTCTTATCCGTTCGAGCCTCGTGCAGTAACGAACTAATCCATACTGATTTCGTATTGCGTATCAGCATGACACCCCGCTAACGGATCGACGTATAAATTATGCATGAGAAATAAAAAATTAAGAGAGGAGTCACGTGAGGAATGAAGTGGTCATGGAATACGAAATGTGCACGTTAAGATCCTTTTCCGACGCGACGGTTCAACAGGAAAGTGAGGCGTGAAATTTGAATCCAATTTCCACACTAGTTCACGTAACCTGAAGAATAGAATTTAATTTTCCTCGAGATAGAAAAAAATTGGGGGAAGAGGAGAACAAATTTTTACATGAGAAATACATATAAACCTGTAGCGTTTTAAAAAATTCATAATGTCACTATTTTGTTTTAAATTAGACAATTTTGAACGACTTGAAAGTCAATGATATCAAATAAAAAAAAAGTAAGGCGAGCTTCAAATCCTTTTTTTCGAATTTTGTCAATTGTACAAGGGAAAAAGAAAGGAAATACGTGTTTCTTTTGATAAAAAACTACCTTTAGATTCATTGAATTCAACAGTTTGTATTTTTCAACATTTTTGTTTTTATATTTATCACAATTTTTAAATCTTATAAAGATACTTACGAGTATATATAAGAGAAAAAACAGTTGAAAAAATTATAATTCGAGTTCTCAGCGCCACTGAATATGTATGTAGTACCCCGTATAAAGTGTGTAAAAGCCGTGAATAAAAGAAAATATGAAAAATATGCAGAATCGCCATGATAAATTTTACATATTTTTATATTGCATACATTTTTAGTCAGCAGCTAAGAATGTTTCAATGAATGACTTTTGGAGCCCTTTATATTCATATTTATGTCCGGATATTTTAAAATAGGTTTTTGTTTAATTAAAATTACTAAATATGTTACGACTTAAAATTTAAGGATAACCACTTCGCGAGATTAGATCCAATTGGGAGACTCTAAAATTAAAAGTCAAAATAAGGACTCTGGGAAATAAAGTCCTATCTGGACATAGTGAAATTAAAACTAAATAGTTAGATTTTGCAATATTGGAAAATCATGTGCAATAGGGTCGTTGCAAAAAAACGTAATCTGTTTTTCGATTTTTATTTAAAATATAAAAATAGTTAATCATTTTGACTATGAGGAAGCGAGTTTTTTAGGACTCTCTATTTTTTTTCATTGTAAAATCTGTAAATTCTGGAATTTGTAACTACATTCACGATTTAATAGAAGCGCTGTGCCAAGAAATATGTGAAATGTACTTGTTTTTAAAATTAAAAATTCGGAAGTTAACCAGTAAGCCTATACAAAGCAACCTTTCTTTGCTTGCCTTATTGGTAAATCAATTCAACAACTCAAGGTCATCGCAATATTAAAAATATTACTCCTTTATTTTTTAATTTCGTCCGAAACCAAGTATTCAAAGCATTATTTTTACTGTCGTAATGAGTAGGTACTTTATTCTTGAAAAATGCAATTTTTGCAAATCATGCAAGGACCCTATTGGGACATGGTGAAATGCACAGTAAAAAATAAGAAATCCGCTAGATTAGGTCCAACTAAGACACTTCAAAATGAAAAACCTAAATTAGGTCTCTTAAAAATAAAGTTTAATTGGGAAACTGTGAAACTAAAGATTAAATGAGAACTATGTGAGATGAAGTCCATCTGGGACACTGTTAAATTAAAGGTTTAAATTGAAATTCTGAGAAATCTATTCCGATTGGGACAAAGCGAATTAACAAGTAAAAAGAAGGACTGCGCGGAATTAGGTTTAAATGGGACACTCAGAAGTTAAAAGTTTAAATTGGGGAGGTAGAAAGTCCATTCCAATTGGGATACGGCGAACTGGCAAGTAAAAATAGACTCCGAGAGAGTAGGTTCAATAAGGACGCTGTGAAATTATAAGATCAAATGAGGACTTTGTAAAATAAAGTCAACCTGGGAAACTGTAAAAAAAGGTGAAAATTAGGACTTTGGGAAGTAAAGTCCAATTAGGACACGTTGAAATTAATAGTAAAAATTTGGATTTTACGACATTAATCCAAATTAGAACACCGTCAAATTAACAGTTTAAGGGCATGTGATACTTAAAGTTTCCCCGGCTTTTTTCCACAAAAATGAAAAATGTTAAGAACTTAATTCGAAGATGCTATAAAATATCATAACGGACGTCCCCGGACTCTTTTTTGAGGGAAAAAAATTTATTGTGCTAAATAAAAATTTCATGAATATGTATTATTTTGAGCTTACGTCGTTTTTCATCTCTGCCTTTCCGATAATCTGGAAATTATTTATGAAATAAACTTTTTTGATTGCCTGCAAACAAGGTTAGTTCCGGGAGATTAGTTACTATGTTTATTTGTAAGTCCAAAGTTTTTGTCCAAAAATATTGTGTAGTTTGGAACTAACGCTCGGGTGAATTGTAACGCACATAACCTTAAAATATATACGCACGTTGTTAGTAATATCAAAAATTTGTTGATAGAAAAACACAAAAAAAGTGTGCGTGGACGTAAGTTAGCATGTTCGCTATCATTTCCCAGATTTTGAAGGCAAAATATTTCTTATCCTAGGAAAAAAGCCGGAGAATCTAACACTGAAAAAATCGATACTATTTTCTAAGCGCTATGCAAATTAATCACATTTTGCTAAATTAAAACTTTT
This sequence comes from Belonocnema kinseyi, assembly GCF_010883055.1. Taxonomy (NCBI): domain Eukaryota; kingdom Metazoa; phylum Arthropoda; class Insecta; order Hymenoptera; family Cynipidae; genus Belonocnema; species Belonocnema kinseyi. The sequence goes on from NC_046664.1 coordinate 64,282,009, forward strand.
CTGAATTAACCTACAAAAAAAGTGTGTGGGGATGTCCGTTAGCATGTTCGCTATCATTTCCCAAATTTTTAAGATAAAATATTTATTATTTTAGAAAAAAATCCGGGGAACCTAAAACTGGTCAAATCGACAATTTTCCAAGTATCACATGCCCTTAAATTGGGACCGTGAAAAATCTAGTCTGATTGGGGCACGACAAACTGACAAATAAAAATAAAAACTATGCGAGAGTAGTTTCGACTGGAACACATTGAAATTAAAAGTTTAAATTAGGAAGGTGAGAAATCCAGTCCAATAAACAGTAAAACTGAAAAGTAAAAATCGGGACTTCGCTAGATTAGGTCAATTGGAACAATGTGAATACAAGAATCCAAATTTAGACCCTAGAGTAAATAATTTGTCAAAATTTTGATTTAAACCTCTAGTCATAAAAATCCTGTTATAAAATTTAGATTTATCTGCAATAAGTATTCCTAGTAAGTTATTGCAACACCTGTAATAATAAATGGGAGGCTTTTTAAAGTATAGTAATAGATTGAGAAAGCGATAGATGTAAATACATTAAATCCGTGGGATGACTCGGCTGGATGAAATATTGTGAATTTAGGACTGCTCAGTCGGAAAGGAGATCGATCCATTATGTTCTGAAAAGCGATGAAAAAGGAAGCAAGATGGTCTAGACTTCCTGTCATCTGAAAAGAGCAACAAGGGCGAAAGTGGAGTGATCCCTCGTACAACCGCACGCGCGAGATATTTTCTAAAGATTTTCGTCGAATTTTTACCCTGAAGAGACTGGAGAGCATTTCCGGATGAATCCCAAAACTGGGTGAAAGGTTAAAGACAACTTGTAGTCTCAGAGGCAACTTCAACCTCTTCAACTTTCATACCCTATGCAGGTATACAATTTTCAGATTTCTTATAATACTAAATGTGTAGGAAATGTATTAATCAGAAATAATATTTTAGGCATATAAAAGTTATTCAAAAAAACAATCTCAATTTACGTAATAATAAAAACTATATAAAATATTGAAATTAAATAAAAATTAACAATTTTAAATCACTTATAATTTTACAAACAGTATGATATGAATAATAGAAAAGCAGGTAATTCGTAGATCAATATCTTAGCTTTACTTTATTAATAGGGTCAATTAAAAATCGATGTCAAATAAAATATAGTGCAACTTTGAGACTGGGCCGATATTTTGGGCCTGAAGGTGGTGGGGAACAAACCCGAAAGAGTTCCGCTCTGGATGTAAACAGCCAGGGACGTGTTAATCGTTTCCGGTGGATTTTACTGCGTTCTAAAAAATATTTTGAAAATCGTTTTTATAATACGGAGACAAAGATAAATTAAATATTTAATGGGTATGAGGAAGAAAGTTTATTGATACAAGTTAAAATAAATATTTTCCGTGCTTGCGTACTAGAAACGTTTGCGAGCCGCTGAACATCCCCTGCCGATGAAAACGCACTAAAAAAGTAATACGGCACTGGACAGTGCTGATTCAGTGCTTTTTCTTCAGCACTGCTTGTACGGCTAGTTTTCTATATCTAAGTTCCCCTTCAAGTGTCCATTTAAATGTTTAAACGGCTATTTTCATCTAATAAATCTAGTCTGTGAGGGCTTTGAAAAGGTGTGTTAGTAGTGCATACTTTAGGGTTAGTGAAAATCGGTGTGCCTATGCCCATGCGACTATGTTACCAAGTAGACCAGCTGAAAGGGATTAAAAATCAAAATTTGTAAAAAAATTTAATTATCTACGAGAGTGTTAGAAATTGAGAATCTACGGGTTTCGTCTATTTTAGATATCTAAATTTTTCTTTTGGATGTTTAAAATTCGAATAAATATAACGTATCTCGTAAATGGAATGAGATACGCCAAAACAGACAACATATTTTAATTCAACTTCAAAGTAGTATATTAGTATATTAGTTATAATTATAAATATATATAATGAGAAAATTCACCAATTAAAGAGAAGTGTTAATAATTTGAAGAACATTCTAAAAAGGGAGTTCGCCAGTGCTTTTTCATTGGCATGGTCTCATTTAAAATGAGCATTTGTGCTTGAATAATCGGCCCAGATACTCGGAAACTCACTCAAATAAATTATTCGGAGACAGCAGTATCCAAAAACACAACTATTTTCACTAAAATGCTGAAAGTCAACGCTTCAAGTGGGAAAGTACGCCCTTTTGCCTATTGCGCAGTTTCAGAACTATTTCATATTAGACTTTCGAAAAACACAGTTTTCACTATTTTCACGTCCAGAGTTGACAGTTTGAGATTCGAAACACTGCAGTGGGACTCCGATGCCTGAAATTGATCGGACCTCTCTTTCTATTCCTCCCCCTCTGTCACGAAATAATTCCATCAGTCCCTTCGACTTCAGTAGTCATCGGAGCCCCACTGTTGCTCGATGTGAGCTCGCCATCGTTCTTATTCGCGTTTCCCCCACTTCGAGTGAACTGTCTGAATATTGTGACGCATTTACGCAGGTAGGCCGTTAAGGTACACCTTCTCACCGCAACGCTCCTGTTTGGTCACGTCTGTGTGACCACTGCAACCCTCCGTATTTCCTCCGTATTTCCTGTTGGAAAATTAAATAGTACATTGTGTATCCAGGGCGTAAAGAAGGCTACCTTGACGGACGTGAACTTCCCGTCCCAGCAAAGCGAGAGCGGCAGTCACAGGAGGCAAAACAGCTGTACGGCCTTGATACACACGATACTTTTTATCATATTCTCCTTGAAAACAAGCATGTGAAGAAGATGTAGGATATTTGGTGTTCTTGATAATTGTAAATTATAAGTGAAAGGAAGAAATAGCGTACTCAGCAGAAGGAATACTGTGAGGTCTAGCGATGCAATTTATCTAAAGATAAATATAATTTTCTTCATATTCTCACTTGCGTGGTGCAATGTATGTATGTGTAGCGGGCGTAAAGTTCATGTTGGCCCGGGGCGGTGGCGGAGTGCGTATATGCGAACGTCGCTGGGCTGGAAGCGGCTAAATTACGCCTGCTTCACAAACACGCAATGGCGCGTTTTCAAGGGGGGGGGGGGGGCAGAAAAAAATTTTTAACAAGTGAACGCACAATTTGAGCAAAATCAGATATCTATATTTATTTTCTCTTTTCAAAAAAAGTTCGAGGTTGTATTTTGTGAGTAATTAGCATCCGAAGCTATGAATATACGATATTCAATGTTTAGAAATTTTATTATTAAAATGACTATTCGCGCTGCATTAACCGCTTTTGTATAGTATTGAAATAAGACTCTTCTTCGCAGATATTAACTGACTTCAATAATTTCTAACACATATGAGATCCATCGGAAAAGCCAGAAGGTTCAGATTAACGAAGTTTTAATATATTTGTATCAACATACTATGAGATTCAATGATTTTTTTTCAATTATCATGATAGATGTAAAATATCTGAGGGTTGATTCACTCTCGAATAAAGTTTAAAAAAGTTGAATATTTTCTATTTCAAATTATTCCTTATTCTTAGATCAGTTATTCGAGTATTCACGCAGTCAGCATAACGCGCGTCAACAACGTTTTGAGTCGCCGATACTTGCTGAAACTAAACTGAATAATATTGTTTTGAAATTAGGACCAAATTTTTTATATCGTCTTAATGCCTTGTTATTTAAGTTATTCGAATATATTTCCGTACTTTTCAAACTCTTATTTTGAGTTAAACATTGATACTCGAGATTGAATCGCCTCTCGAAAATACCCTAAATAAAATTCAATAAAAATGTTAATCGTGCAACAGTGATCAAAAAGTGACAACTTCAAGTACAAATTTTTATAGATTAAATTTTTTTAAATATTATGGTTGGATGTAATAAGTACGGTCAATAATTTATGCCGATGAAAATATTCAAATTATGTGATGAAAAGGTAGAAATTATGCAAAACTTATGCGATAAGTGTAAAATTATGCGATACTATACTCGAAAAAAAGGACCTATAACGTGACGTTATTCAATATACTAGGTTTAGCCTATATAATACATGATTTTATTCTCCTTGGTGCTATTTTTTATTGATAAGCTTAAAAAAACTGCAGAAAGAAAAGAACATGTGATCTTTAAAATATAAGTGCTATAGCCTGAAAATTTTATTATATTATCCCCAGACACACGCGCATTAATTTATTAATTTTATTACGTATTAAAGTCAACTTTTCCATAAAAAATTAATGAGTCTGATCGTCTTTAAAATAGATGGCCAGTCGATGATTATTTTTATATTTCAGAAACATAAAAACAGGAAAGTCCCATTCACTAAATGATACCATGGATCAGAAGTACGAAAATAAATAAAGAATTATAATTTCTAACATTTTTGAAATCCAATCATACAATACCTTTGCAACAAAAAAGAGATGTTTTCACACAGATATTAGCGTCCAGCATTGTCTGGTGTCGTATTTTGAAGTACGATCTTGTAGTGTACCAGGAGTAATAGTTAATTCTGGACAATAGCGATGGTAAACCTTTAAAAGTACTCCATTTTGGAACCTACAAATTTCTTCCAGCGACACTTCCACTTTTGGAAACACTTCTTAAAGTCACCCTTCGGAATAGCTAACAGCTGCTTGGTTGCATTATGTTTTATTTCCTCTACGCCTTGAAATCGTTTCCCATTAGAGGATATAATTACACATTTTTTATGGAGATTGACGAAGTTATATAAGGCCGTATTTCACCAGAAGTTGCTGAATAAACTGCGATGAAAGGGCATATGCATTGTCGTGGTGAAGTACCCAACCCCACTTTTCCACAAATCAGGGTGTTTCCTTCTTACTGCTTAATTCAATCGCTTCATAACTTCATGGTAATACCCTTTGTTTATCTATGACCTTTTATAGCGTTTTCATGGTTAACAACATCTTCCTGGACGAAAAAAACAGTGAGAATTGGCTTGATGCTGCTCCAACTCTGACGTGCTTTTTTCGCTCTGAGGGTTCCAGGTGTCTTTCACTGTCAAGAATAAGACTTAGTCTCGGGGTTATAGCCATAAACCTATGATTCATTCTCAGTAATGACCCTTTATAAATTTCCCGGGTTATTTCTGATTGATCCCAAAGTGTCCTGGACAACTTATACCAGGACTTCTACTCGATAATTCTTTTGGTCTTCCGTCATCAGTCAGGAAACAAATTTTTCAGCCACGCGGTTTATCCCAAAACCTTGGATCAAAATTCCCGAAACAGTAGTTTTTAGAATCTAGAGGTTTTACTTTACTTGAGTTGCCGTTAAACGACGATTTCTGTTAATTAACGCTCACAATCTTTCCACCTTTTGAGGTTTTTTGACCGTTGCAGGCATGTCAGAGCGAGGGTTACTTTACACTAAAGTACGATCACATTTTGATTGCCTAAACTATTCTTTGATTTGAGTATTATACACATAGGCTCATCATCACGTACTTTATAAGTCATAACGATGGTTTCCCAACATTAATGGCCAAGTACGCGGCTAAATTTGACACATACGTTTTGTTCGGTGCTTTCCGTCATTCTGAAATGCGACGTGTACGTATTTAAACGTTTACGCAACTGTGTACACTATTCGACTATAATGGTATCTACATGGACGTGTTTTAAGCTGCAATGGAACGCGCATATATAAAGAGATAGAGTACTACGTTTGGCGTTGAGGGCAGCTAAAACCGCGTCCATGTAGATACGGGGTAAACATTCGCAAGTTTGTGTCATTAGATAGGAGGCCACACAAAGGTTTCCCCTGAACGATAAATAACTATTTTTGACAATAACACACCTAAAAATAAAATTCAACCCAAATGGAACAAAATAAAAGATAATAATAATTGTTTAAAATGAAATAAATAAATGAAAAAATACAATTATATTCCTATTTTTGAATGAAACTTCGAATTTTATGCGATGATTATGCAACTTGCAAAAAGTTCAGGTCTTTAGTAATAAGTGAAATATTCCTTAGTACGTGCTAATGCTTCGCAAAAATATGAATTCCGGCTATAATTTCTTCGACGGATTGTGCTTGCTTTTTTAATTTTCGGTTAAACTTTGTACACAACCTTCGTAAACTATTCTTCATTATGCCGCACAAAATTGAATAATGTCCGCCGCAAATTGCCGTCCTTACATTTTTCTCGAGAGTTAAAAACCTGGGAAAATCAATGGGGACTTCTAAACTTTGGCATAAAACAATTAGTCCTGGGTAGCGAGGCCTCTTCATTGGCTGCTTTGTTCTGCGAGCCGTCACATCGCATTAATGCTTTCTGAAAGTTTGTCTCGACTTCTTATACTCGAGGGAAGTAAACACCCTAATGCGGCTTTTCCGGCTGTACCAAAGTGTTTCTCTACTTTTTGGTGAAATTCAGTTTCACTTGAAGTATCACCTTGCCGAATTTACGATAAAAGAGCCTAAACAAGTTTCTTGTTTTGTTTCCTAGAACTCCTTCCAGAGCTAATGTATGAGCTAATGTATAATGAAACTTTTTAAACGATTTTTTACGTTTTACAATTTAAAAAATAAACTTGAAAACAAACCAGTTTTGTGTCCATAATATGGAATAACATTTTCCTTATTTCAATAGAGATTTTCTGTTAACTGCCTCTGTGAAAAAGAGAAGAATGGAGCGAGATCAACATTTTTATCATTTTCAGTGAAATATCTGCATCCATAGAACTTTTTTCTTAATGTAAATCGTTTTCTATATTCTGTAAACGTTTATGCATCAACTTCATGAAAAACGAATTATTCCAAAAACAGTAATTGCGATAAAAATATAAAAATGATAAGCTGTGTACATATATAATCTCTGTGACATGCGAGACATGTATTGGGTCTAGATGGAACTACTTGCAAGGGGTTTGTTAATAAAACTTCTTGTTAAAATATGTAGGTTTGCTCTGCAAAATTAAAAGAAATAATGTTAAATGTCATGATTAAAGCTTCAGTATTACCTGTTTTCATTGATTAATTTTGTATAAATTAGGGAATGGCGCTCAATCGTTCAAAGGTTTAACAAATCGCAATCGAGAAAAACAAATTTCTAACATAATTTTTTTAATTGCTGCTAGTCCGAAAATAATTCAAGATTTTTAGGTTGATCGGGTTAAGCAAAAACATTTAAAAATATTCCAGGCAATTGCAGCAGATTTACAAGATTTACAAATATTTCAAAGGATTTCTGAAGCATTTGAACAGATTTCATGGGATATTTAGGGTTTTAAAATTTTTAAAGAGATTTTCATATATTTTAAGCTGTTTCTAAAGATTTAAAAAATATGATGTTTAGATTTTTTTCAAGATTTTCGGAAATTTTGAAAGATTCCAAGGAATTTTAATAGATTTCAAGAGATTAAAAACATTTAAGGGTCTTTTTGAAGATTTCAAGGATTTTTCAAGAGTTTTACAAAATGACAAGAGATTTCAAAAGATTTCCAAGAATTGGAGAAATTTAAAGAAATTTTCAAAGATTTTAATAATTTTAATGGATTTAAAAAAGTTTGGCTATCTTATTTCTTCAACATTCATTTCGACATCTTACATCTTACATCACCAAGTTCGAGATTCATTTAGCGCTCCATCTAAAGGTATTTTCTGTTTCACACCACCATCATAAGTGCAATTTTAGTGAATGTAAACGATATCTAAAATAGCTCTTTTTAGCCTAGGTCGTAACAACTTTACTTAGGGTACAGCGCACTATAAAGTAACTGACAGTATGATCTTATTGGCTGACGGACATTTGTATTTGTACTTTATGGTCCGATGAGTGCATGAATTTCAGTTATTTTAAGGGATATTAAAAGTGTTCAGTAAATGATTTAAATAAATTTTCCAAGATCTCCAAGAAAGTCAGAGGACCTCAAATATTTCAAGGGATTTCAAGAGCTTTTATAATATTTAAAGGAATTTTAAGGAGTCTAAAAAATTTCAAAAGATTTCTGAAGACTTGAAGAAATCGAAATACTTTCGGACTTCTTGAAGAATTCTAAAGAAAGTTTCAATAAATTAACAAATTTTAGAGAAATTTCAAGGAATATCATCAGTTTTAATATAACTTGACTAGATTCTGAGGGATTTTACAATATTTCAATGAGATGTCCCAGAAATTATACACAAGAATGAAGAGATTTTAAGTATTTCAAAGATTTGAAAATATTTTTAAATATTTGAAGGTGTTTCCAAAGATTTTAAAATGTTTTTACAATTTTTGAAATTACTACTGCAATGATTTAATATTTTTTAACTTTACTAGCCTTTACACTATTTAAACAAATACACCCTTAGATTTGGTAATCTACTAAGTGATTTGATAAACGACTTTAGAAAATTGTTTAATCTTGTTTCAAATTACATTTTATTGACGTTTATTATGTTCGAAATCGTTCTGTAAAATTTTGAGGTTATTTTAGATCACGTTTAGTTGTCAGAAGAATCTAAGAAAAAAATGCTAGTAATTAAATAAATTGTAAAGAATTATCTTTTTGATGAATATGTTTGTAATAGATGACACAACTTTTTATGTTTAAATTTTCGAAGATTTTATTAGTTCCTTTTTTGCATGTTTCTTATTGTTTTAAGTTTTTTGCTTTTGATTTTAGTAGCTTCTAGTGATTTGAGAATTCGGGTGTATTGGGAAGTAACTAGTAAGTAACTAAATTTTATTAAACAAGACCTAGATACAAGAATATAGACAAATTACATAGTTTGTTAAGACTCTTTTTATAATATCCTTTTTTCTGGTACTTCTGAAAAACAGCAACAGAAACCACATATTTTGAGATCAAATTTACTGTATCATTTTACCCAACATGCAAACAAAATTGAAACAATGTACTCGAGTTGGAACAAAAATTAAACACGACACAAATGCTTTCTGGGAAGTATCGGCTCTCTAGAAAAGATCAATAAATATTCCCGGTTCGCAATTGAACGAAGAGGTCTAGCAGAGAATACCTATAACTTGTACTCGCATGATCATGGCACATGAAGTGGACATTACACTGATAACATCCAGCGTCGCCGGAAACGACATACAGGAAGACGAAGAACTTCTTGGCCGAAAAAACGTAACGACAATGACAGCAAAAAGCATAAGAAAACTGGTAAAACCTCAGGATACTGCTGCTCTTATTCCATGATGTGTAAATTTGAAATAAAACTTGATATAAGATTGGCCGGACGGCATATGACCTTTCATCCTACGTTACTGTCACATACATTACTTGTGATCCGTTCTAAGAATCTATTTTATACTAAAATTGTAAGTGTTATTCTCATTTTACTGAAAAGAAAATTTTTAAATTCTCATTACACCCAACTCCCGGTTTAGTCACAGTGTCGGAGTTTGTCTGTAAGTAGCCCTATTACTAAATCGGGGTAATCGAAACTGCACTGAACATTTCCACTGCGCTCCTGTTGATTTTCAGATGAGAGTGCAACCTTCTCTCGCTCTGCGCACTGAGAAACTGCATGGGTCAGAAGTTCTAGGAATTAATTAATGAGGGGTTACTAAAACACGGCTCCGGTGTACTTATGATTGTAAACGTATCTCCACGTTTTAAAGCCCCCTCAAGCCGAAAATCAAAATTTGGCGATGGCGTCTGATTGGCCAAAAACATGACAAACCTCAAAAAAATAATCGGATTACATTTATAAACGGTTATGGTTTTGTTTTTCGAAAATGCTATGTGAAAATCGAATATTCCATCTTTATGGCAAATGAGCTTCATTCCAATGGCAACTTCACACTCGTCAGCCATCGCCACCATTCGCCACAAGCTATGTAAGAAATTTTTCATAACAAGCGCATTGAAAATTCGGTTCTCTCTGTGGTTTGCGTGTTAGCGAGATAAAAAAGATACTACCAAAATAAAAAAGGGATCTAAAGAGACCGGATTTTCTTAAATTTCGACGGGATAGTCGACTTCAACTAATTGATAATACTGGACCAGGATGACACGTGGAAATAATTGAAACTACGAGGTTATGTGTGGCGCTGATTTAGTGCAGTTAGCAGACACACGAAACATGCGTGCGCCATCATTAGCGCCATCATCCAGCGTCTTCATTAGGTCATTTTTGCCCCGCTAGCTGATGCGCTGCAGGAATCGGCAACTTTCGCTTCGCTCCAAAGGGAGCGAAAATCGAACTTTCGATTCACGTGTTAGGAGATAGTACCTTACGTCATGAGGTTTCAGCTCCGTGTTGCGTATACTATTTTACACAATAAGAACATAAAAAATGGCGGCTTTCGTAGCATGTGAAGCATTACGAAAATGGCGGCATGCAGGTGAGTGGGCACGAAACTATTTACAAACCCTAGATTTTCCTAGCCTCTTATTACAAACCCATGGTTTTGTAAAGTAGGTTTGTACCCGCCCACCTGTATACCGCAATTTTCTTAACGCTTCGAAGGCTACGAAAACCGCATTTTCGATGTTAGTATTGTGAAAAGAGTGTTTCATTCCTTTAAATTCTTTTTCATTCTATAAATGATAATGATATCTATTCTTTTTTATTTTTTTTAAATTGCTTGGTATTCTTTCAAACTCTTAAAGTTATTTTGAATTTATTTAACTTCTTTGAAATTCTCTAAATGTCTTTAAATTCCTTCCGTCATCTGAATGCCTCTGAATTTTGAAAATTTCCTAGATTTGAAGGACTTCAAAATAAAGGAATTCAACAATTTTGCATATTTTAAGACGTTCTCTAAATTCAGATAATTCAGAGAATTCCGAATATTAAAGTATTTAGATTATTCAAGAAATTTGAAGAATTCAGATTATTCAACCATTTCAAAGAATTGAAGTAAGTCAGGATATATTCAATGATTTAAGTATTCCAGAGAAGTGAGAATATTCAACGAATTCAGGGAATTCAGAGAAATCAAAGATTTCAGAATATTCAAGGAATTTAGGGGATTCAGTGAATTCAAAGAATTTAAAGAGTTTAGAATATTCAAGGGTTTCAGAGAACTCAACGGATTTAGAGAATTCTAAACATTCAAAGTATTCAAGATATTCAAGGGATTCAAGTATTTCAGGAAATTTAAATAATTTCAGGAATTTCAGAGCTTTCAGGTAGTTTAATGAATTCTTTAATTTTCAGCTTGAAATGCTTCGTTTCTAAGTATTTGCCCGACTATATAATATCATAATTTCTAAACGATAGAATTTTGAAAATTTAAAAATAGAACTAAACCATTTTCAATGTTTTGGTATAAGATTATTTCATTTTAAATGATTTTAATTTTAAGTTGTTTAATTTTAAACGATTCTTGTTTGCAATAATCTACTGCTGTGTGTCTTAACCTACAAACTGATCAACCTGATGTATAATGTTAAAACTTTCAGTTTGAACAGGTTTAAAAAACGAAAATTTAAAGAACTTGTAGAATATTCAAATTAATTATGCATTTTTATATAATGAGCTAAGAAGGTTAACAATTAAACAATTTTAATTATGAAATATTTCAACTTTTTAATTATTTTTACTGAAACTAATATCAGAAGTGAAAAAGGTTAAAGTTTTTTTATTCCAAGTATTTTGTAACTTTGTAACTTACGTGCTGCTAAAGTTTATATCATAAAGCAAACCAATTTAAAAAAACAAGAATAAGAGAAACAAGATAACCCCTGCGAACCAAATTCATTTTGCGAACGGAATGCATTATCTGCAAACGCTTGTCGATTATTATCAATGATTATGACGAATCTAAAAATCCTTACGTGTAGACACTACCTATCAATTATCATACTTTGTAACGCGTAAGGTGTAGATAAGTCTAATATAAAATTCAATTTGACAAGCAATAAAGTATTTTAAGAGTTTTTTTCCTTTCACCAGAAAATTGTTTGACAATTTGTTCAGTTTGTCACAAATATCCTATTTTTTTAATATTTAATATACAAAAAAATGTTTGGCTATTGCAAAACATTATTTCTGCCAACTTTACAACATTTCAAATAAATATGTGTATGGGTTTTTTTAAAATGATAATCTTATAGCAGACATTAAAATTTCGAAATAAACGATCTCTAGATTTCGTGTGAAATTGTTTTGCTTTATAAAAAATATACCAATCAAAAATTAAGAAAATAATAACTTTGACAAAAAACTCATTAAACTGGATAGCGAATACTTTTTAAGGACCGCATTGTAAACAAATGTTGTCAAATTACAGAGCCAATGATAAAATATTAAAATTTTTTTTTTATATTAGGCATATTTGGAAACTTTACATGATCAATTGTTAGGCATCTTCATAAAATAAAAGATGTAATAAAATGATTAACTAAATCAGTTAGGACATTTTTTTTAAATTGAATGCCCAGTCATTAAAGTCAAATTTGAAAACCATAAAACCCAGTCATAATTATTCCACCCTTCTTCAAGATATTTTTAGTAAAATATATTTTAAAACCCATAAAAGTTCATAAAAGAATATCGAGGTTTCTTCTTCGCGGAAGAATAAAGGTATACACAGAACCAAACACAGTACCTAAATAATAGAAATGTTTCCATATTCGCATTACATTTTATCCCAAGCATAACAATAATGAAAAAATAATGCAATTAAACGTCGCCTACATACTTAAAAAAATACTTCTAACAAAGAGTTTGTACACGTAAAACAATAAAAAAGAATTTGTGATCTAGGAAGATTCATTGAACGACTAAAGGTTATCATTTGAGGATCTTTTGCTAGCTTATTTCTTAGTAAGAACAGCTGGGCAATTGATACATTTTTCAGGATTTTTTACGTTTCACTTTTTATAGTGATGGTTTGAAAGAAATCCAAATAAAAACGTCATCAACGAAAAATCCGGATCAGCTCACATGCCCCATCGGGGTCGTGGCAACATGAAGAACGACATTTCGACCCTTTATCGAACTTTTCTTTTCGTGCTCCTTTTCAAAGGGCCACGCGTTACCAAGGACACGCAAGTATACGATGAGGCTTCTTATTGTATTCAGACAACCACCCTTTTGAACGTGTCAACATTTTCCCGAGAGTTTCGCGCTTACATTTTTCTTGGTCGAGCAATAGAAAGAATGTATAGCTTTCTTATCACGTTAATTTTTGTGTGGCACTCACCAAAGAAAGGATCCTTTTCATTTTTCCTAATTAACGAAGAAGGCAAAAAAAGGTATCTTTTTTGTGCATGGATTTCCTATTTATGGTCAAAGTGAAACCGATGAAAAATTATACTGAAGAGACTATTATTAATGTTATAACATGTAGGAGAGATGGAATATCTCTCGAATGTGGTTTTTTTCAGCAAAAAAACCAAATATCACTTTATATTATTATAGAAGATTCCTCCATCGTCGCGTCGACATGACAAAAACTGGTTGGCTTAAATGGTATTTTACTACTTAAAAATTTCTTTGGCGTGACATCAAGCATGAAAAATATAAATGTGAATAATAATTTCTTTAAATACTTGAGGAACTAAAAATTAGTGATTTTATTTTACAAGTAAAGCATCCGAATATAGACTTTACACTTTTTCCCTATTCCGCTATATATATATATTCTATATATTCCTTGTTTTGAATGGAAAATTGATCTCTTTTGGTAGAAATTCAACCTTTTGTTGTTAAATGTGCAATTGTCTGGTTAAAATTAATTCTGTTTTTAGTTGAGAATTCAACAGTTTTGTTGAAAGTTCGTATTTTTCGTCTGAATTCAAGTGGTTTCATTCGAAATTAAATTTTTTAAATTGAAATATCAACTATCATATTTTCTGTTGAAAATTAATCTTTTTTTTAGTAAAAATTCAACTACTTAGCTAGTAGTTGAACTTCTTTGTTAAAAATGGAATCTATTTTGACTTGAAATTTTAAGCGTTTGATATCGTATGCAATATGGTACCTATTTAATATATTAATTTTATTCAAAAGAATTAATGCCCTTATTATTCACCTATTTTTGTTTAAAAAAATCACCCTATTTCTCCTATTTTAATAGCATGTTGGGCTATGAAGTCTGCCGCCTTCCTGGGTGTTTCAGGCTTTGTGTGATCGTCAGTGATGATGAAGGGGAGGGGTGGAAAAAGGGTTCAAAGTAGCGCGAGTGACTCACATTGACTTATACTACTTGGCGAATAGTTGTCTTGAAATTGTTTATGCTACTTGCTATCCAAAATATGTTGACCTAAACTGGTTTTTTCGGCATGTGCATGAAAAATACGCACACAGAAAAAACTGGGGGTTTACTAAAGTTGCGGCTCAAATAAAAGTTGGTATCATTTAGAACTTGAAAAGAACATGGAGGCGCATTCATAAACCTAGCGCTTGCAAAGTAGGGCTGGTAAGTTAGGGATCGATTTACAGTTATCGACCGATAACTTGAGACGAAAAGTTTCTTGCATATGAATATGCCTTTATGTTCACAACTTTGCTACATAACCTGCAAATTATATTTATCAAGTCATTATTTCTATTTCAATTGTGGTTACATTTCGTACTTTAATTATCTTCATTAAGTCATGTTCATCAGAGTTTCATTAAATGTGTGCCTTAAGGTAAAAATTATGTTATTAATAAAACATGATGTCTAAGTGGGCAAAGCGAAAAATAGGTTCTTTATAAATAGGCTCAATTACAATTGGGATTCTTCGCATCACCAACTGAGGTATCATTTAGAGCTTCTTCATTGTTTTGGGTTCCTTTTCCGCAAGTGGAGTTTATTTTCTTTGCAGCTTCTTTGGAACCAAAAGTGGGTTCTAATAGAAACCGCAGTTTTTTCTGTGCATTTTGATAAGTCTTTTCGGTCCGTAAAGTAGAAATTTATACGGCACTGTCGCGTTGGAAAACCGTAACATATTGCTATAACTGAATTTGCAAAAATAGACGGATTTGTCGATAATTCTATTTCTTCCACAACTCCAGAACTGTATTAGAAAAACGAAAAGGCTGCGAATATTTTATTGCTCGCTAAGTTGAATTCAGCATATGAGTTCAGTTAGAGAATGTTCAATAATTACGTTAATGATAATCTTTCAAATGTGATACCCCCTTAATTTAAGGATCCGTATCACTTATAGATTTCAAACCATTTAAGAATTGTATACAATTTTTCGAGTATTTCAAATGATTCCATAGGATTACAAGAAATTTTATATTTAAAGCATCTTAAGAAGCTACCTAGTCAAATTTCAAACAGAATCGCAATTTTTAAAACGGATTTTACAAGATTTTAATGGGCTTGAAAGCAATTTGAACATATTTCAAGTTTCCTTACGATTTATCAAGATACTGAAGGATTGAGAAAGAATTTTAGGGCCTTTGAGAAGTTTTAACGAATTAAGAACGATTTTCAGGATTAATAATCATTTAAAGAGATTTCAAGATATTTAATAAGAAGTCACGGGATTTCAAAAGATATTAAAATGATTTCAAGACACACCGAAATATTTTACCAAATTTGTAATAATGTCAGGAGATTGTAATGGGATTATGAAGATTTTAAGAGATTCTATAAGAGAATCTCTATAAGAGAATCTTTTGAGAATTTTAACAGATCTATAGAGATTTAAACGTGTTTTTCTGATTTCGTGGAATGTCAAAGAATTGTAGAGAACTTCGTAGGATTTTAAAGGATTTAACCGAATCTTAAGAGATTTCAGAACATTATATAGGGATAATATAATATTATAAAGATTCACTCGGATTTCAAAGGATCTCGTAATACTCGGATATATTTTACGGAGTTTCGAGGATTTTAAGCCAGTTTGATAGATTTTAAGGTTTTTCCATGAAAAGATTTCCAATGTTTTTAAAGGATTTAAACAAATTTCAAGGTATTTTAGAGGACTACAAGGTATTTCAAAGAATTGCAATTTTAGAAAAACAGCAACGTTTTAAAGGAATTTTACAAAGAATTTGAAAAGATTTTTGGAGATTTCGAGATATTTCAAAAGAACTCACGTTATTTTAAAGAATTTCAAGTCAATTTCAAGAGATACCGAAGTATTTTATAGAAACTTGAGTGATAGCAGAGAATTTTAATGAAATTTGGAAGATTTTAAGAGATTTGATAAGATTTATAAAGTTTTAAAACAATTTCAAAAAATTAAAACGGATTTTGAGAATTTGAAAGGGGCTTTGATGATTTCATGGGATTTTAGAAAAATAAAAAAGATTCTAAAGTATATGCATGGATTTTAGTGGATTTCGTAGGATTTTAATAGACTTAACAGCATGTTAAAGGATTGTCAAATATTATAAAGAATTTTAAGAGATATTGAATAATTTGAATTACTTTAAAAGACTTTATGGGGCTTTTGAAGATTCGAAAAGATTCCTAAGGATTTTAAGGATTAAGTTCAAGGGATTTCACGAGATAATATACGATATCCGTGGCATTCACAACATTTCTGAAAATTTTCAAATTATTAATAGTTTTTTAAGGTGCTCACCAAATTTTCAAAAGAATTAGTGGAATTTTAACGGGTTGCAAAGATTTTCAGGGAGTGTACGAGATATCATCAATGATTTAAACAATGGTCAACTCCTCGACTCTATATTTATTGGACATAGTACATCATATGGAATATTGTATAATGAAACAAAAATGAAAGCAAATAATGATATAATTTGTATAATGGTATAAAAGGTAATTTTAATAGCCGGAAAATGTTTTATTAAGCATGTTTTAAAAAATAATTTGAAAAGGAACCTGTCAATAAGAACGCGAATAGTTATAATGGTTTTTTTCTGTTCTGCCGAGCAAATGGAAATCGCATCGTCAAGGTCATGAAGCGAATATTTAAAGCTGGAATATTTGTTAATTTTACTAAAAGAACGAAAAAAATAATTTCAAGTATTTTATTTCACTAAACGTACTAGAAAACTATGAATAATATTTTTCAATGTGGGGAAGCAGTCAGCTCGCATATGGCTCACATTCGGCTCCATCTTCGGCGTCTACAGTGCGCCTACGATGACACAGTAAATCCCCGAGATATTATTCATCTGAAGTTCCATACAAATGCTGCAAATAAATAAAAACATCAATTATTCGACGACTGATAATTTTTATCTGCCTCATGATAAAAATTATCTTCCTTCGTATAATTTTGATTTTTAATGATTTGCAGCGCTTTTATCTAATTTTACTGTGAATGACTTCGGGTTACCTACACTTCAGCGACTGCTTCTGCTCAAAACATCCTCCAGGTCTAAAAACCTCCGTTTTATGTGCCTGTCACATATACTAATAATATACTACTTGACATCCCATATGTCTGATTTGGATTCACTTTTAGACGTGCTACTTAAAACTACTACTAAATTTTAAAAAATACTACTGAAAACAGGGTATGTCTGACATAAAATTACTTATACTACTGTATATATAATTTTACTTTTGAAATCAGTATTGGTTAGTCATTATGTCTGAAACTAAATTACCTGTACTACATTAAACCCTGTCTTTTATTTATAAGCCTCTTTTAAATGGTGTATTCCTTAATATAAATTCTCTAAACGATATTGTTGATTTCGATTGTCACAATACTCGATTTCATTGCTATATGCGTGCGACACGAGGCGTCAGTGGGTTAGAAAGCATTGGAAAATATCTAAAAAATTGTCACGTTTGCTCGTTCTTTGATAGTTACACGCGTGTGACAGAGCAAAAATATCTTTGGACGGAGGCATCCGTGAGTTAGACAGTAATGGAACGTTACACATGTTTTCTTGAAGTTAATGATCCCAACGGAGCTGTACTTGATTTTGGATAACTGTTGGGAATAATAATCGAATCGAAATTCAAAGTCGATAATACGAATCAACGCTTCTCCTTTGCCACCACCTTTCCACCCGTACCGCCGCAATACAGGGCCTCTGCTTGTTATTTATGATCGAATTCTTATTTCATTCTAAGCCTCTCTGCTTGTTATTTATTATCATATTTTTAGTTCAATTTCGGAAAGGATATTTTAAAGCCTTCAAAGCATTTAAACGAGCTATTGGGACCATTAAATATATCTATCTGAGTGCCTGCGGAGAATTTCTCAGAGCTTCGCAGAGCCTTGAGAATCTTTAGCATATACTAGGCAGTCTGATAAGTACCTGAAAATTCTAAGAGATGGCATTAGTATTCACTAATGTGAACCATTTTCGTCGAGATTGATCCTTCAAATGACGCCTGTCAAAACTTCAGCCATTTATATTTACGCATTTACAAGTTACAGCACTGAAAAGCGACTAACCTCCGAGTTTTTTTAATATGGAAAAATTTGAGTTTGGAGTTTTGATCAAACACTACGATCTTCGCAAGAAAACGATATCCGAGACCAAGGCCAAGCTGGATAAGTATTACCCGGACTCTGCACCCTCGATTGGAACGATTCTTAAGTGGTTTACCGAGTTTCGTTGTGGCCGTACGAGCACAGTTGATGCTGAACGATCTGGGCGCCCAAAAGAGGTCACTACACCAGGAAATGTCGAAAAAATCCATGATATGGTGTTGAATGATCCCAAAGTGAAATTGAGAGAGGTAGCTAATGCTGTAGGCATATCATTGGAACGTGTGGGCAATATCGTTCATTCAGTTTTGGGCATGAAGAAGCTCTGCGCGCGATGGGTGCCACGTTTGCTCACAGTGGACCAAAAAACGAATTCATGTGACAACTTCCCAGCAGAATTTGGCATTATTTTCGCGTAAGCCGACCGAGTTTTTGCGCCGATTCATAACCACGGATGAAACCTGGATCCACTACTACACTCCTGACTCAACGCAACAGGCAAAACAGTTGGTTCCACCGGGCTAAAGTGCTCCGAAGTGTCCAAAAACGCAACAATGGGTCGGAAAGGTTATGGCCTCCGTATTTTGGGATGCACATGGCATAATATTCGTGGACTATCTTGAAAAAGGTAAAACCATAACCGGAGCATACTATTCATCATTATTGGACCGATTGAAAATCGAAATCGCCGAAAAACGACCGCATTTGAAGAAGAAAAAACCGCTTTATCATCACGACAATGCGCCTGTTCATTCATGCTTAGTTGCACAAGCAAAATTGCATGAAATCGCCTTCGAATTGGTTCCTCAGCCACCGTATTCACCAGACCTGGCCCCCAGCGACTATTACATGTTCCCTAACCTGAAGAGATGGCTCACCGGAAAGCGTTTTTACTCAAATGAGGAGCTCATAGCTGAAACTGAGGCGTATTTTGGAGACCTTCCGATCGAGTACTTTTCGGATGGTATCAAAAAGTTAGAAAATCGTTGGACTCGCTGTATCGACCTGAAAGGAGAGTATGTTGAAAAATAAAACCGACTTTGGCCAAAAAAACGTCTCCGTGTTTCATTTTTCAGGGACTTATCAGACTGACTAGTACTCTGAGATTTCTATCGGTAGGGTTAATATATCTTTAATTACAAGTTAATATTTAAGTTATTATTTTTTATTAATATAAACATGAACATTATATAATAGTCCTTTGAAGCGTGGAATTTGTAATAATTTTTGTTATCAAAGTCCATTGCTGGTGTAAAATACGATAACAACTTTTTGAGATTTTGAGGTCAGGAATTAATTTTAGAATACAAGAGCGAACTGTTGGTCGCAGAATTAGATAATTTTCGCCACTTTAATGTAAATAATCCGTAAATCTACAAAAATCTATAAAATAATATTTTTTGCTATGAAAAATTACGAAAATTCCCCACAAAAACTTTACGAAAGTTGAGCTTTCACACATTTTTTTTAATACGAAAAAAATACTCCGTGTTTGAAATATATTGAAACTTAGTGAAATTTTTCATACACTTTCACAAAAATTTTATTCAAATTTGTAAAATTTTTGGAGAAAAAACAGAAGCTATTTTAATCAGGATTAAAAATAAAAAGTAGCTTTTTATGTATTTATCCTACGTCTTTTTGATAGATTTTTTAACTGCGAGCAGTTCGCTCTTGAATTGCAAAATGCAATATTAAACTCAAAATCTTAATAAGTTGCTATCGTATTTTATATCAGCAATGAAATTTTATAACAAATTCGATACTTCACATTAAAAATAATTAATGTTAATGTTTATATTGAATACAAATAATAACTAAAATATTAACTTATAACTAAAAATACATCAATGTTACACTAACGTTACTCAATATCACACTAACTTTACTCAGTATCAGAAAAGTACCATTAAACTCCTTGCACTTCACGTTCACCACGAAACAGCTGCATAAAATAGGCTTCCAATGTTTTATATGCTTTTAAATAATATATGGTTTAAGAAATGTGGGATTGAATGAAGTATGTTCAGTTTTATGGGTGTATCGGATCTTCATATCTGCCGACAATTTTGCCAAATACTAAATATTTATTTGATAAAAGTACAATTTTGAAAACCTCCAGCAACAGATACATACTATAGTAATGTACGGGCACTTTCATTATCACTCAATGGTAGGCAAGAAATTAGATTTTGACCAACTAAAAAGGAACTTACAACAAAATAATTGAATTCTCAATCAAAAAGATGAATCTTCGAGGGAGAATTTTTATATTTCTAACGAAAAACACAAGTTTTCAAAAAAATACGAGAATTTTCAAACAAATAATTCCATTTTTAACTAAAAAAGATGAAGTTTAAATAAAAATATCAAATTTTAAATAAAAATAGAATGATTCAATTTCTAGATTATAAAACTTAATATTCAACAAAAAAAATAAAATTTTCTACAGGTTATTTAAAATTTTAACCAAAACAGGCGAATTTGACACAAAATAAGTTTTAACAAAATGATGAATTTTCAATCAAAAAGATTGATTTTCTATTTAAAAAAATCTTTTTTAACAAGTAATAAAATTTTTAACTATATTAATTTCCAATCCAAGAACAATATTATGAAGAGTATTTAAAACAAAATAGAATTCACATAAAATCAGACAGGTTCTACACATAATTTAGCAGAATCTCTCAGCGATTAAAATGGTTTTATAGTAAATTATGCAAGACGTTTTTTTCTGATCTAAGACAAAAAAAATCGAATTTGGAAATCTATGTTAAGAATAATAAAGAACAGATTAATTTTTCACCCATAAAATAATTTTTAACTAAAAAGATGAAGTTTCAATAAAAATTTGTTTAAAACAAAAATAGAATAATTCAGTTTTTACTTTATAAAAGTTAATATTCAATCAAAAAAATAAAATTTTCTAAAGATTATTTCGAATTTTAATTAAAACAGTTGAACTTGACACCGAATGGTAGAAGTTTTAACAAAAAGGATAAATTCTCAATCACAAAGATTAATTTTCCATTACATAATTTTTTTTTTAAACTAATAATAGAATTTTCAACTGAAATTATTTTCAATGCAAAAACAATATTATAAAGAGTCTTTAAAACAAAATAGAATTCACTTAAAATCAGGCAGGTTCTACACATTATTTAGCGGAATCTCTCAGCGATTAAAATTGTTTTATAGTAAATTATGCGAGACGTTTTTTCTGATCTAAGACAAAAAATCGAATTTGGACATCTATGTTAAAAATACTAAATAACAGATTAATTTTTAACCCATAACATTAATTCTCTACAAAAAACTATCAGTTTTCAACCAGCAATGATATAATAAAAATTTCCCTTAAATATATTAATTTTTAAGAAACAAACAAATATCAAGAAAATAGTTGAATCCTCAATAAACAAGATAAGATTTTAACAAAGAAGAATAATTTTATGCCAAAAAGACGAATTTTCAAATAAAAAAATTAATTTTTAATAAAGAATATGATTTTTCATCCTGAAATTGTAGAGTTGAATTTTTAATCAATTTTTAACCAAATAGTTGAACCCTAATCAAAAAGATCAGTTTTCAAACAAATATTGGAGTTTTCAACTAAAAAAGATAAAATTTTAATTAAAAATATAAATATATAAAACCAGAAATAGGATAATTCCTTTTTAGTTTAAAGAATTAATATTTAACAAGAAACAATTGGATTTCAACAAATTATTTGAAATTTTACTAAAATAAATGCATTTGATGATACACAGTTGAACTCTGAAGTAAACAGATGTATTTTTAACCAATAAGATTAATTTTATATGCAAAAAGAAGACGTTTGAAATAAATAATTGAATTTTCAACCCAAAAATATCAATTTTTAATTCCAAATTTCAGTGTTCCACAAAAAGTGGGATAGTTAAATTTTCAGTTAGATAATTAAATTTTTAACAAAAAAAAAGGAATGTGCAACTTATTAGTTTTGTTCGTAATCACAAAAATCAATTTTTAACCATGAAGACTAATTTCCTACCAAAAACACGAATTTCATCGAAATCTGAGCATTTTCAAACAAATGGTTGAATTTCCAACTAAAAAAGATCCATTTTTTATTTCAAATATCAATCCTCTACCAAAAATGATATAATCCAATTTTATTTCACATAAATTAATTTTTGACTAGCTATGAAGGAATTTTCAATAAAATAGTTGAATTCTCATTCAAAAAGATTACTTTTCAAGGAAGTAGTTTTATATTTTTAACAAAAAACATAAATTTTCAACAAAATGCATACATTTTCAAACCAATAATTCCATTTTTAACTAGAAAAGATCAAGGTTCAATAAAAAATATCAAATTTTAAACAAAAATAGGATAATGCCGTTTTTATTCCATAAAAGTTAATATTCAATCCAAAAACTTAAATTTTCTACAGATTATTAAAAATTTTAACTAAAACCGATAAATTTGACACCAAACAGTAGAAGTTTTAACAAAAAAGATTAATTTTCAATCACAAAGGTTAATTTTCTATTAAAGAAATTTTTAAAAATAAATAACCGAATTGTAAAAATTTCGGCACACAATGGTGGCCTTCAACAGTGAGTTTTATTAAATCTGTGAAAAGTACACAATATCTTGTAGGTACGCAATTTTACAATGTAAATTGTTTTCAATTAAATTAATTTTTAATCTTAGAACAATGTAATAAAAAGTATTTAGAATAAGATAGAATTCACTTAAAATCAAGCAGGTTCTATACATTATTTAGCAGAATATCTCGGCGATAAAATTTTTTATAGTGAATAATGCAAGACAGTTTTCCCCATATAAGACAATAAAAACTCGAATTTGGACATCTATGTTAAAAATAATAAAAAACAGATTAATTCTTCACCCATAAAATTAATTCTCTAAAAAAAACTATTAGTTTTCAACCAACAATGATATAATGCAAATTTTTCCCAAAGACATTAATTTTTAATAAACAAAAAAAAATCAAGAAAATAGTTGAATCCTCAATAAACAAGATAAGATTTTAACAAAGAAAATTAAGTTTCCACCAAAAAGACTAATTTTCAACTAAAAAAAAATAATTTTCAATTATAAATATAATTTTTCATCCTAAAATGATTCAGTTAAATTTTTAATAAAATAGTTAATTCCTCTATCAAAAAGATCAATTTTCAAACAAATATTGGAGTTTTCAACTAAAAAAGATAAATTTTTAATTTAAAATATAAATTGTATATAGAACCAGAAATAGGAATATTCTTTTTTAGCTGAAAGAATGAATATTTAACAACAAACAATTAAATTTTCAACAAATTAGTTGAAATTTATTAAAATAGATGAATTTGATAATACATAGTTGAAGTTTCAAAGAAACAGATGAATTTTCAACCAAAAAGATTAATTTTGTATAAAAAAAATCTGCCTGCTCCGCGGGCATCGAGGCTCATCGAGCACTGGGCGCGCAGCTCACAAGTTTGAGCGAGCTGAAGGTGCGCGACGGATGAATCTCGCGCTTCGCGCTCGGATCTTTCATTTGGGATGGTTTATTAAAACTTTCGCAAAAAGATCACTTTCATACGCCAGTATTTATAGTCGTCTTCATATTCTGACTTGTCTAATTGAGTATAGATTAAGATTCTCAAAGCTCTTTAGGATTTGGAGTACACATTCTCATCGTGACACGCGCGCTGCGTGCTCGATTTCCGACAGCATAGGTTGACCAAAAAATGGATTTTTAAATATTTTAAATTATTTTTGGGGCAATAAAAGTTTGAATTTTCGATTTTTTAAGAAAATCCCAAATTTTGTTTTGACAGTCTTATATGGATTTTAAAAAGCAATGTATTTCTTCCTTTAACATTTTTTCATCTCTTGCGTTATTTGGCTTAAAATATCGAATTTCGGTTCTTTAAAAAAATTTTGAAAATCCTATAACTCTGGGAATTTTTTGTCGAAAAAGTCATCAGGATAAATTATTTGTCCATTTTAATAATATAAATATCCGTACATAGAATTTTCAAATTCAGAAAAAAGTGGTCTCAAAAATTTTCAAAATGCGCTCACTTTTTGAATTTTTATCAAAAATGGCTGGTTAAAGAACTCGCCCTTTATTTTAGGACCTTAAAAGAGTTTGCCAAAGATGGATCTGATCCGTTCATTTTTTCGAGAGTTATCGTGTTTATGGACGGATGGCCGAACGGACAGACAGACGCCATGGTAAAAACCTGATTTTCGGATTCAGGAGGTTCTCAATCACAAAGATCTATTTTCAACCAAGAAGACTAATTTCCTACCAAAAACACGAATTTCGATCGAAATCTGTGCATTTTTAAACAAACGGTTGAATTTTTAACTAAAAAAGATCGATTTTTAATTTCAAACATCAATTCTCTACCAAAAAAGATATAATCCAATTTTATTTTACATAAATTAATTTTTGATTAGCTATGAAGGAATTTTCAAAAAAATAATTGAACCCTCAATGAAGAAGATGAATTTTCAACCGCGAAGATTAATTTCCTACCTTAAAAAGACAGTTTTAAAAAAATTGCATTTTTAACAAAAAAAAATCAATTGTTTTTAAAATCATTTTTCTATAAAAAATAGTATAATCGACTTTTTTCTTAAATAAATAAATTTCTAACAAAAAATGGAAAGTTGAATTTTCACTTCAATAAATTGATTTTGAAAAAGAATTGTCAGAAAAATGGTTGAATCCTAAATCAGCAAGATGAATGTTCAAACAAGAAGATTAATTTTCTACTAAAAAAGACGATTTTTTAACAAAATCCCTAAATGTTTTAAGAATTAGTTAGATTTTTAACTAAAAAAGATCACACTTTAATTAAAAAAATTAATTTTCTACCAAAAATGTCACAGTTGAATTTCCGAAAAAAAGAATTTTCAAAAAATAATAGTAAATTTTTTAACCAAAGAGATGAATTTTCAACTAAAATTATGAATTTTTCAACTAGAAAGACGAATTTTCAACAAATAAAGAATTGTCAGTTAGGAACTAAAAAAATTTGTCCCAATTCTTAAACTTTTGACTATTTTTCTGTAAAACAGTTATAACACCTTTACCCTCCATTTACCACCATAAACCACATTTTTCACAACACCTTTACCCCACAAGATAAGTTTTCAAGTATTTATTTGTTGAAAGTGTTATTTTTAATACAAAATTTCATTAATTTCAATGTAATTTGAAATATAATAATTATTTGTTTAATTTTAAAGAAAATATTTATTTTTTTCATAAACTTTAATGTAAAAAGTCCAGGGGAAAGTGGGTGACGTAACTAAGCCCGAGATTCGACAATTGGCAGAAATTTTCGTTGAATAATTTAATTTTTTTCCGACTTTGTAAGGATTTATCTACTCTTGTAATCAAAATTCATACAGTAATCAAATATCGCGTTATTCCTTACAAAATAGTGTAATGATTTTGTATAAGTCGGAATAATGAAACAGTTCTTACTAAAATTTGTATGACATTGAACGCATGAACTAATATTCGTGATAGCCTATAAGGCCATTGGTTATTACAATGCGCGTCCAAAAATTTTTATCAATTGATTTATAAAAATTGTGATATAAAAATTCTAAGTTCATTATTTAAAGAATATGATTATCTTCAACGTAAGTTAAAAAATTGTATAAATGCTATTCATAAATATTAGGTGTAAATTAATTTTTAATAAAATAATTTAATTTGATTTTCTACCAAAAAATATAAAATTGGTTGAAATCCTATTATAAAAGATTAATTATAATTTCAGATGCAGAACTCATCTCTTGGTGTCTTCTATTATTTCATACTAATATTTTGTAACATTCATTAAATATGTATGACATAGAAAAGGTAGGCTTTTCATTTAGTCTTTTTCATAAAAAGATAAATAGGCGCGCGCAAGACTGCTAGTATTACTTTGCAACTCACATGGCTGACTAAAAATGGCTAATGCTACTGATATCTCTCCATGTTTGACATAAAATGACCTATACTACTTTAATATATATTATGGATAACTTTTAAATGTCTTATCCTACTTGGTGTTCGATATGGCTTACTCAAAATATCTTCTACCACTTGCAGACCATAACTTGATATACATCATATGGATGATTTAAAATGGCTTATACAAATAGAAAAAATTATCTAATATGAAACTAATTTTAATAAGATTAAATAAGAATTGGTAGAAAAATGTTAAGGTTTTACAAAAACAACATATCGTCCCTAAATTGTTTAATAATTGTAAGTCTAAAAATAAAGGACGAGTTCTTTAAGCAGACATTTTTTATTAACAGTTCTCATTTCATTAATCAATAATCCTTTTTCAAAAATAAAAAGTTCGTTATTAGTAAGATGTATATTTTCTATTTTAATCGTCAGAATCGTTTTTGAAACAATTAAAAAAATTCCATTTTCCAGAAAAATATGTGAAAAACAGAAAAAGATTTGCAATAAAAAATTATTTATCTCAAAATGGTATACTTTTAAAAACACGGAAAAAAATTAGTTATTGAAAATTGAAATGACCGACTCAATCATTCGAGTATAGGGCTAAACGTATGTCATAAGAACAGAGGGAGAGAATTTTTATAAAATCCCCTTGAAATATTCCAGATTTTTTTGAAAATTTTGGAAATCTTTTTAAATATTCTCTTAAAATAATTTTTCAAAATGAAAATTCATTTTCAATTTTAACAGAAATCTTAACAAAATGTTTTTATTCTTTTCAAGCCTTTCACAATTCTTAAAAAACTTTTCAAGATTTTGTTTAAAGTCTGTAAAAATCTACATTTTTAAAAAAAATTAGGCTATGGCTATTTGCACCAAAATTTTGGTACGAATAGCCGAATTTTGTTGGTACACAAATTTCGTTAAATTATTTAAGATCATTTCAATTTTTTAATTAATTTTGAATCTTTTCAACACTTCTAAATATCTCTTAAAATTACTCAAATTTTTTCTACAAATGATAAGTGTTTAATTGTTATTTGTACATAAAAATTCAGCAATTACACTCACAAATTTAACATTTTTTAAGTAGAACAATTAAAATGGTAACAGTCAAAGTTTAAAATCTCTTCGAAATTTTAACGATTCAAGGCTTTCTATATCAAACAAGTCAGTTTTAAATTTTTTATTTTTAAAATTTTTGGTTTTAATTTATTTGTTTTCATTGAACATCAAATATTTCTATATATTAAATTATTTCTCTTTTTAATTAAAAACTTTAATATATAATGGAATAAAAATTGAACATTTTAGACTGAAATAATATTTTTTAATTTACTGAAAGCCTTTGATTACGAATATATTAGTATGAAGTAAAAAAATTGGAATTTCTCTGGAGAGCGAAATAACATTCTGTAAAATCGAAATCATAATTTAAAGATCAGATGAAACTTTACTCTCGAGCTAAATTGTTTCTGAATTAGGACCAAAAATGTAAATTGAGAGCAGATGAGTTTGATTAGAAAAAGCTAACAAAATCCGAGTAAATCATGCGAAAATTTGGACGTTCAAATTTCATCGATTTTGAAAATCGTTTTTGTATATCGACTAAAAATCTATTTTTTGAATAAAAGAAATAAAAAGTTGCTTCTGAGATATGGGAAAGCTGGATAAGCATAAAACAGTTTTCATACAAAAATTAGTCTGTTCAGAGAAAATAAAGATGCAGTGTGACGGTATAGCACGGTGACATATAAGTTTTCGGTAAAAGATGTAAAAAGAGAAGAAAGGTATATGTTTATTTATAAATAAATAATAATAATTTGAGGAAATACCCTCTCTAGTTGCATGGAAAAAGTTAAGTAATAAAAAAAACAGGATGAAATTGTTTTCTCAGAAAATGGTGAATTAAGATTATAGGTTGGAATTTGATTGATATACTTTGGTGCGAATAAAAATGACAAATATAGTTTTTTAAAGAGCTTTTTTAGTCAACGAATTCTTCGACAACTCGAAAATCAGTTTTTCGCTTCTGTGCTAGGGAGTCATTGTATTTAAAATCATTTGGAATCTAGAGGACTTTTTATAAATAATTAAGTGTTTGCCTAGAACTTTGACAAAATCGGCTGAACAAAATTCGAGAATTGATGTTTTTAGATTGTGTTCCAATAATTCTATGACTTTTTTTCACTTTTTCCATGAATTTTGTGGTTCTTTAATAAAAATTAGACGAGATTAAAAAAAAGCGGCCTATCCTTATTTTTTCCGTGTGTAATATTACATTTTCTAGAAAGACTATGAGAAATTTAAAAAAGTTCAAAAAAACAACTGTTTTTTTGAAAAAAATCTACAAAATTGCACCTAATCTTTTTCTTGTAGAACTTACGGTTTTTCCAACTGCTATTAAAAAATTAAAAAAACTTAATTCTTCACTGACAAAATTGTTAGTTCGTTGGACCAACTATTTAGTTGGTAACATATTGTACTGATATTTTGTTAGTCGGGACAACCATTTACTTAGTCGCTGGTACTCACTGAATAGTCAGTCCAACTAACGGAATTGTTTTTCGAACTAATAAAATAGCAGTATCAACTAATAAACAGCAGTACCATATCTTACTAACTTAATAGTTGGCTCAACTAACCATTTTTTCAGTGTTCAGCTGATGATACAATATATGAAATAGATACACATTTATAAACACACACTCTCGGAAATAATTTAAAAAATGACAATTCTTACTTAATACAAAATGAATAGTGAATTAAATACTACAATACTCTATTATTCTACCGAAAAAGTAAGAGTAACTTATATCAAGATTAAGTCAAAGCCAGATCAGAAAATGTTTTCCCTGGTGTGTATACATATTAAACTTGCGAGTAAAGCGATCTTCGTGCAAAGCGCTTGATGAGAATGTGACCGCATGGTGGGCGGATTCCTAAGTTATTTTTAGAAACTTATAGCCAAAAAAACTAAAATTCATCCTTTTTATGGTTGTTATATTTCTTCTAGTACTTTTACAAAATTATTCTATAAAATATTTCGTTATCTGCAATTTCACATTCAATTAAATGCACATTAGGGTGAGCCAAAAAACGCTTTTCGAGCTACAGGGTAAAAGGAGCTACAGGGCTATGCCAGTGTTAATTAAAAAAAATATTCAAGGGTCCTTTAAAGAATTCAATTTTGTTAAAAAATTAAGAATATTCGATTTCTTGGATTCAATAACTCCCCCGATGCTAGAGAACGAAAAAAGTGTTTGACCCACGGATCTCAATAAATGGAAATTTGCATATTCAGAAGATGAATTTTTTAAAATTTAGACTTGTATGTAATAACCAAACTGAGATTTTTGTATAAAATTTTGTAGGGATGCCTATAAAATAATAGAAAACTTGAAAATTAATTTTCGTTTAATAATATTCAATTGCAAATCAAGGCAGTCAGTACCCACGTTTTTCTATTTTTGCCGACAAAAAGTGTCGAGGGAACTTCAGATTTAAAACAACTACCAGGGAGAAAGTGATTCTATACATTTGCAAGAAGATTTCTGGAAAGTTTAATTGCAAATTGGTGGAAATATGTACTTTGTAAGATAGCACGCGATGCTATAATGGTTGCATTGTTAGCACTGAGCTTCGTCAGATAGGGAACTCGCTGTTGGGCTTTCCAGGGTTCGTCGCATAATATTTTACTAAGTACATATTTCCACCAGTTTTTGATAAATATATCCAAAACTTTCCAAAAATCTTCTCTTATTTTTATAAAACAACTTTCTTGCTGGAAGATATTTCAAATCTTAATATGCAATTGAATATTATTAAGCATAAGGTCATTTCTAACTTTTTAATTATTTTTCAGGCATCCATTGATTAGACGTTATATGTATACCAAATTTCAAATAGTTTCAATATTTGTCTGAGTCAAGACGATTTATGTTTCTAGGCCAGGCAACAGGGCGTTAAAAAGGCAGTTACCTGGACAAAATAATTAAGAGATAAAAATGGGTAATATAGTACTTTGCGAGATCCTGAAAAGCATACTGAGTTTGCTAACACTCCCTACTTAAGCTTCTCCGCCATTTTCAAAAATTGCGTCCAAAATCCATATTTTTTCAAATATCTCCTCCAAATTGATGTTATTATGATTAATTATTATTTGTTAGCATTATTACGAATATTATTATAATATTTAACTATTATTATTGTTGTTTTAATAATAATAACAATAATAATTATTATTGATAATTGTACTCGTTTCCGCAACACCTATGAGGTTAAAATAAGAGGCGCGTTTTTTTCTTGTGGTTTCGCCATTAGGCCTAATCTACCTGGATGACTTTATGGATGGATTGATAAATGAGTTGAAAGATGGATGGATGAATTGGTGAATTTATGTCTGGAAAGATGGACTTTTGGATCATCCTTTGATGAATTTATTCTAACGTTTGTGATCTGGTAACATTTCTTCGTTTTGGAATTCTCGACTAACCCGTTTATGCTTCTATTGTGAAATCCTTCCCTGGCGATTCTTCATCTTCGCCTGAATCCGTTTCTTCCTCATTGTACGAGTATTTTCAGATGATGATTTCGAATTCTTCCTCTCCTTCCTCTCATTACTCCTCCTGAGAGTTGCTCAAAATCTCGGCAATTAGTCCTGCCATCCTACAACCACATGATGAGCAACGTTTGTTTTTGTATTGGCAGAAAAGGAATTTGAAAATCTGGTAAATGGGGATGGAAGAGAAGCACGTCTGGACTTATTCAAGACTCTTCTCAAATTAATCTCCTGCAAATGCAAAGAGGATGCAATTTAGCATGTGGTTACAGGAAGGGAGGACTGCATTGTTTCGTAATTTGCATACTGGAAGGACTGTGCAAACATTGCCGAGATTTTGACTGACTCTGAGGAAAAAGGAAGGGAGGTAGAAAGCGACCGCAAACAGTCGCGAAACGAGAAAGAAGATGATTCAGACGGAGCAGATGAACCACTACTATCGGCGAGAAAACTATAGGCATCTGCCTTTGAAGCTTAACAACTCAGTCAAAAAAAATGTTAGCGCAACAAAACAACAGTCATTTAAAAGCTGAAAGTGTTCTACGTTAATGAGCTTGAAGACGTTTATGTAAAAAATTTGTTGTGCTTAGCAGACTGAAAAATGTAAAAAAAAAGTAAGGTTTTTTGGGTACATTTAAGAACAGTCAAGTTTAGAGCATCATTTCTTATAAAAGGGGCGATGGAAAAAATTTGAAAAAATGCATGAGTATGAGGAAAACTGTTGTGAACCAGTTGCAGTTGAGAAATTTAAAAAATAATAAAAATTGTTGCTTAAAAGTACAAAAATGTGCAACCATATTATCTTCAGTTCTAACACAGATATTAAAGCGATTTAAACTGCAAAGTGTAATTGATAGGCTCTGTATTTATTTTCAAACGCCCGTAAGGATGTGTTAGTCTTATTTTTTGTGAAAATCGCGATATTTTTAGACATTTTTTTTTGTTGGAAAACAAGTGACAGAAAGCAGGGGGGCTCGTTTTTTTCTGCCGACCTTTGGTGCCTTTCTTTGAACCGTGGCCAGGTGCCATCCAAGCATTCAGAACTAGGGGCTGAAGAATGGCACCAGCGGTCGGCAGTAAAACAAAAAAAGGGCCCCCCCCTGCTTTCTATCACTTGTTTTCCAACAAAAAAAATGTCTAAAAATATTGCGATTTTCACAAAAAATAGGACTAACACATCCTTACGGGCATTTGAAAATAAATACAGAGCCTATCAATTACAGTTTGCAGTTTGAATCGCTTTAATATCTGTGTTAGAACTGAAGATAATATGGTTGCACATTTTTGTTCTTTTAAGCAACAATTTTTTACATAAACTTTTTACATAAACGTCTTCAAGCTCATTAACGCAGAACACTTTCAGCTTTTAAATGACTATTTTTTTGTTGAGCTAGCATTTTTTTTTGACTGAGTTGTTAAGCTTCAAAGGCAGAGCCTATAGTTTTCTCGCCGATAGTAGAGCTGAGATCTCCGAAGGTAGATCCTGTATTTACCAGCGATCTCAGGTCAATAGGTCGGATCTACTTAGTTTTGACTCAGAAATGACAAAATCATTTACCTGATTTGATCCGCTGGAAACCCTTAAACTAAATAATCAATGTTTAGTTTTCGTTAATTTAATATTGTTAAATAAAATATTGATTGCAATTGTAATTTTATATATTTACAATTTAAATTCTCTAAAAATTATTTTTTTCATAATTATTTCGAAATTTAATTTTCAAAGTCAGACTTAAATTTATCTAAAGTACATCTTTAATATATAATTTTTATAATTACATACAAAATTATATCACAATAAAGTAATGTAAAATATTAAAAAGTAGCAAGAAATTCACGCTTCCTTGGATTTCTATTATCTAATATTAAGAACATAATCAATTTTAAAATCCATCATAACAATTTTTTCAATATTAAAAGTTAAAAAATCGTTGAATGAACTCAAATAATTGTTTAAATTATCATCTAACAATCATAAGATAAAAAACAAATCACCATTTTTATAATCTGTTAATACCGAAGCAAAGAATTTGTGACCTACAGTGGCGATAGCGTTTTTCAATAATTTTTCTATTAAAATTAAAAATTCATTTTTATTTTAAAAGTTTTTCTTCCGAATAATTGAATTGTAAAGGTTTATAATTTTAAAATCTTACATTTTGAACTGTGAAAATGATCAAAAAATAATTTGTTTATTTTAGACAAATTTGAGAAATCAATTTTAATTTTTTTTAAATGTAATAAATATTTAAAATTCTACAATTTAAGCAGTTTTGACTTTCAAACATTCAATTTAGTTTAAAGTAGTATCGATTTGAAAATTATTTTTATTTAAAAGCGCAAATGCTTATTATCGAATTATCGACAATTGCTTCGTTCAAATACTTTAAATAAAATACTTTGTATTTCAAGGTCTGTCAAGTTATACTAGAAAAAGGGGTTCTCCGAACCATTACAACTGGATTTTTTTCGAGGGGTCATAAATTTCGTCTCATTTTCAGTCGAAAAAATTGGTAGATATTAAAAAAGGCTGAGCGATCCTGGGTCATGCTCCCTGCACAATAGAAGCATAAACGGGTCTATCGAGTATTTCAAAATGAAGAGAAGTTATCAGATCACAAACACCACAATAAATACATCTAAAGATAATATAAAAATTCATCCCTCCACCAATACATTCACCAATTCATGCATCCACTCATCCATCAATTCATTCAGCAATCTATTCATCTATCAAATCATTCATCCATTTCGTTAAGACCTAATGGGGAAACCGCAGGAAAAAAACGAGCCTTTTATTTTAGCTCATAGGTCGTGTGGAAATGAGTACAATTATAAATTATAATAATTATTATTATTCTGGAAAAAACAAGAAGCAGATAATAGGGCATTTATATAGTCTTTTTATTTATACACTACAATTAACATTGCACTTAACTCTAAACATATTTATTTCACAACAAAATATTTTTAAAAAATGGTAGCAAATTTCAGCCACTATAATTTCTGTTAAAACTTTTTTCTTCTAGGATGCACCAGGCAGGAGATATTTGTAAAAAGACGGATTTCTTATGTCGTCAGCATTTTTTTCAGGCAAAAGTACCTATTGATCACTTATTGATTTTCGAAAAAAATGTTTTTCGTTTTCAATTTTTATTCTTAAAATTACTTATAGGAGAAAGAACACAAATGCAGAAAAGTTTCGTCTTGTTATTATGTATAAGCCTATATTTGAAAGCAACAAATGATTTTCCGAATTGGACAACTTCCATTATTTGAGACTTGTGGGCCAACGCTTTTAGAGTTCTTGAGTGATGGAGGAAGTATTAAATCACATAGCTCATTTAACATAAATATTTTATATCAACCATTTTCGTAACATGTTTGGAAATTATTAATTAAATAAGTTAAAATTGGCCAAAAACGACTTAAAATAATTTTAACTACTTCTGGCTTTGATTGAAAAACTTATCAGAATAAAAATTCTCGACCTTTTTCATCCAGAAATCGGTCACTAGAGTATCTCTTGATCGAGACGCAAGTATCTCAAGCTTCGTCGAATATTCATGAATTCAAACGGGCGGAATTTACATCAGGAACAGATCTTCGAATCTCACAAGTATCTTGAATCATAGCTCCTATTTACTAAATTATTCAGGTCGTTTTCCATCCCTTTGTTCGTACTCCCCGGGAAAAAGAACTGCGCTCTGTATCTCGACACGGCGGGACAAAGAACGGCTCTCCTGACACGTTTTTTCACTGCTCGTTTTACCAACGAAGAGGCGGTGAAAGGGGCGTATAAGCGAGAAAAATAATATATCACAGCCTCTAACACGACAGGGTGGAGGGCGGGAAATGCGCTTGCTTGTAAAAGATACAAGATATCGTAAAACAGCACTATTCTTCATTTTTCGATCACTCTACGAGGAAATATAATGCTTTCTTACATTCTTATCATTTATGATTGAGCAGGTGTAAGAGTCATCCGAATAACTCTCGAAAAAAACTGTACTTATAGACAGTGGAAATACTAGAAAATGAAAACAGGAAAAGAGACAAACATGAAGGTAAAAGTTGGAGGTAAAAGACAAGATTATCTTAAGGGAAATAAATAAAAAATTAATAACTAGAAATGCAGTCTCTCGTGCTATTTATCCTGGTTCAGCGGCTTTAATACACGCAATACGAATATTCTATTTTGTAGCTAAAACAAGTAGCACCTTCAAGACATCTGTTAAAACAACTCGTTAATATATTTTAACTCTCATAAATAAAAGTTGGAAACTCTTATATTCAAAACGTTACAAAGAAAATTATAATTTTGTATGCACGAATTATAATTTAATATTTAATTTATGAAGGAATAACAGTTAGTTTCCATTATTTTGAATCAAACTACTTTATTTTAAAAATATTATGATGATTGAATTAAATTGGTTTAATTTCTTTTATTCAGGGGTGGACCCAGAAAAAGGGACCCGTTCATTTTTCGGAACGGTAAAAATTAAGAAAATAGCAAAAAGTCGGAAAGAGCAGTAAGTCGGAATTTCAAAATTCTGAAAGGTTTTTTTTTCGGAAACCAAAGAAGCGGAATGGGTAAAAATTCAGAAGCGTTAAAATTAGGAGGGTGAAAAATTAGGAATATGTAAATATACGGAGAGGAATAATTCGGAAAGTAGAAAAGTTCGGAATTGTTATTTAATATACCTACTAGCAGGTGTATAATTGTTTATTTATGGTAGCAAACAACTGTTTATCGCAGTTTATGTTGTACGTTGAAAATTGTTTTTAAATCATATAATGATGAAAAATAATTATTTTTTCGTGAAAAATTTAAAATGACGGATAACATAAATTTATTATGTTATGATATTCAAATTTGCTCTGATAAACATTTGTAGCCTAACATTAATAAAAAAATTATAGACCTGCTAATAGCAACATTTATTTACTATTCCGAATTTTTCTACATTCCGAGTTTTTCCTCTCCGTATATTTACTCTTTCCTAATTGTTCACCCTCGTAATTTTAACGTTGACGAATTTTTACCCATTCCGCTTCTTTGGTTTCCAAATAAATACTATTCAGAGTTTTGGATTTCTGATTTATTCCTTTTTCCGAATTTTTGGTATTCCTAAATTTTACCATTATTTATTATAACCTATCCTGAAATTTTACCTTTCTTAAATTTTATCCGTTCCGAAAAATGAACGGGTCCCCAGAAAAATATTACGGTGGGGGGGGGG
>NC_046664.1:64318149-64320428 GCF_010883055.1 Belonocnema kinseyi
CCACTAAACACCTCCAGTGGGTCCGATATTGCTTTTATCTAGTATAGGTAAATTTCGAAGCTTTCATCACGCATTAAAGTTGTGGATTTACAAATTTCAAATTCATACAGAGATTGCATTAATTATCTTGACATTTCTGTTCTGTTTAGTTTTTAGCTTTTCCAACATTTATTTTATTTGCTAATTTACTGCCCATCAATTTCCTTAGGATTCTGCGATTACTAAAGATTTAGAATAATTAAAACTATAGTTAAACCTTTTCTTAACTAATAACACTTATGTGTTGTTATGTGAATAAATTTCAAAACTTTACTTATAAAGGGTGAACTCGAGATATATTAATTGTTCTTTTCATATTGAATCTTTAGATTTACTTTTCACTTATTTTTATTATTTTGAAGTGAGACTGTGCTTCCACTGATATACCGAAATGAAACTGTATCATGCTTCTAGAAAATTTAATTGCTCTCACAATATTTTCCATTTTATACGAAAATTCAACTCACGAAAATAGATCGATTATTAATTCCTGCAAATTTGGAAGCAGAATTTGAAGGTTACAGTTGGAAAAAACTATTTCAGGTTAGAATTGTTTGCTTACCAAATTTTTGTTGGAATTTTTATATTTTAGATTCCTTTGGAGGCAGAAGCTTCAAATATTATACATTATGTGAATTTTATTTAGGAATCTTACAGCTATTAGCTTTAGGAACATATTTTATCTTAAAAAATTAATTAGAATTTTAGTAAAATCAAATCATAGTTGAATACAATTTTTAAAAGTTTAAAGAAATAAAAGTAAATTTTTGAGAGAGATCGAGAAAGAAATTTAACTTATTTCTATACAGAAAATTAAAGCACAAAAATCGAAGTAAAATAGTCAAACTAACAATCAGTTACACTTTTCTTGTTTAAATAAACCATTTTAAAGCTTCGTTAATTTTATACTGAATGTGCCCTGTGTGTTTGGCTGGAACAACAAAAATTTGGTTGTCTCAACAAAATAATTTTGTTGCTCTCCGTGCAACAAAACTATTTTGTTGAGCCAAAAAATTTTTTGTTGAGACCTTTTGTTGGCCAAACAAAATTGTTTTGTTAGCATAATTAAATTTTTTTGTTGAGGCAACACAATTCTTTAGTCACCTCAATGCAATAGTTTGTTGTTTTAACATAATTTGTATGTTAACCTAACAAAATACTTTTGTATGGTTAATCAAATTATTTTGTTGTCTCAAATACATTTTTTTGCGTTATCATCGCCACCTTCAAACAATTCAGTTGGTGATTTATTTGATACTTTCTGAAAAGAACTATTATCCTGATTCGTTGTTGAATTAGAGATACCTTTTTCCCTTAACACGATGTAATCTCGTAGCTTCCGTTCAAATTTTATTTGTTTTCTAAGCACTTCGTTTGCCAAGAGTTTTTCAACAAAAGTACTAGGCAGTCTGATAAGTACCTGAAAATTCTAAGAGATGGCATTAGTATTCACTAATGTGAACCATTTTCGTCGAGCTTGATCCTTCAAATGACGCCTGTCAAAGCTTCAGCCATTTATGTTTACGCATTTACAAGTTACAGCACTGAGAAGCGACTAACCTCCGAGTTTTTTTTGATATGAAAAAATCTGAGTTTCGAGTTTTGATCAAACACTACTATCTTCGCAAGAAAACGATATCCGAGACCAAGGCCAAGCTGGATAAGTATTACCCGGACTCTGCACCGTCGATTGGAACGATTTGTAAGTGGTTTACCGAGTTTCGTTGTGGCCGTACGAGCACAGTTGATGCTGAACGATTTGGACGCCCAAAAGAGGTCACTACACCAGAAAATGTCGAAAAAATCCATGATATGATGTTGAATGATCCCAAAGTGAAATTGAGAGAGGTAGCTAATGCTGTAGGCATATCATTGGAACGTGTAGGCAATATCGTGCATTAAGTTTTGTGCATTCACAGTGGACCAAAAACGAATTCGTGTGATAACTTCCCAGCAGAATTTGGCATTATTTTCGCGTAAGCCGACCGAGTTTTTGCGCCGATTCATAACCATGGATGAAACCTGGATCCACTACTACACTCCTGTGTCAACGCAACAGGCAAAACAGTGGGTCCCACCGGGCCAAAGTGCTCCGAAGCATCCAAAAACGCAACAATGGGTCGGAAAGGTTATGGCCTCGTATTTTGGGATGCACATGGCATAATATTCGTGGACTATCTTGAAAAAGGTAAAACCATAACCGGATCATACTATTCATCATTATTGGACCGATTGAAAAT
>NC_046664.1:64320528-64321730 GCF_010883055.1 Belonocnema kinseyi
CTATGAAATTAATATAGCTCCTTTATATATTAAGAATGCATCTGAAGTTTATTGGGAGTCGGAGAAAAATTAATTTACGCAGAGATGTCTTCTTAGAGTTAAAATATGAAAAAAAATCAGATTGTTCGAGATATCAATAATTTTTCATTGCTATAGAAATGCCTTCTGTAAAATCCATTTTACCATTCTGAATAATTTTCAAAGCGGTAAAAAGTTCATTGAACAAAGGAAAGGTTCGATTATTGTGTCTGGAAGTCTGAAAGCTGCCACAATGAAGAGATCCATTCCTGCGGCAAATCGGAACTTTTGGAATGAATGTTGTGCAATGTGAAATGTACAATACATTATACACTGAACAAAAGTTATTTGCAATTTAGGATAAATCAAATTGATTCAGTCCAATTTATTGGGTGCTTCTTGTATTAACTCCTTCGCAATTTAGAGAGAAAAACTTTTCAAACGAATATTCATAATGAAATTAAATTAACTAACTCTTTGTACAATTAATATCGGTTTTGATGTATCGAATTATATTGATAAAATTCATATATTGAGAACAGAATCTTATAATAATTTTAATTCATATTTTCTACTGCCTAGTTATGATATGTATTACTAAACTCCACATTTTAGTTTTGCTATATAACTTTTTTTTTTTAATTTAGGGTTCCAAAATTGGAGTTCAGAATTCAGGATAAATGTATAAATAAAAATTTATTTCGACAAAAATAATACTTTAAATAAGGAACTAGTGAAAAGTTAAGTTATTTCATTCGAAACCACCGTGTTATAAGCCTACTCTGAGAAAAAAATTTTAGTATTCGCAACAAAACCATTTTGTTCAGAAGTTTTTGTTATCAGAGCAAAATTTTGGTTTTTAGGACAAAAAAATTTTGTTGGCCAAAAAAATATTTGGTTCTTAACACAAAATTATTTTGTTAAGCCTTATTTTGTTGTCCTGAACAAATTTGTGTTGAGCCAAGAAAACTACTCAGGCCAACAAAAGATGCAGTCACGCATGCGCACTCGTTCAGTGGGACCACGTGCACAAGTGTGCAAGTTAATTTCCATGATGGCGATTACGTTCGAAAAGTACTCGTTCGGAAGGTCTCCAAAATACGCCTCAGTTTCAGCTATGAGCTCCTCATTTGCGTAAAAACGCTTACCGGTGAGCCATCTCTTCAGGTTAGGGAACAAGTAAT
>NC_046664.1:64321830-64328101 GCF_010883055.1 Belonocnema kinseyi
ATTTCTATTTAATTCATATTAATTGATATTTAAATTGTTCAATATTTACTCTTTAAATGAAGTTTCGTTCCTTTGAGAAGAAACTAATCTCCCAACGGTTGAATAAGTTCTCCTGAGTTATATTTATATAATTAGTCGATTCCTCTAAATAAGCAATTAAGTTACGTCTCAATTTGCTTCTTCTCTAACAAGCTTTAAACTAGCAGCCAACCGAAATCGATAAAAAAATCCCCTATCGACTCACAGTATTAAATACAAGGATTTTATGCACGCAGCACGAGACCAATAAGTTAAAGAGGAAGCTTTAACTTTACAAGCTAACGCGATAAAGCTCGGATTAAAGCACTTTAGTCACGTTTTTCCTCTAACTTTTGTGCTTACTAATTGTCAAAGGTACAAAAATTCTGTAGGGACTTAAAAATGTACTCAAAGCTACGTAAAAGGATTTGCTACAATCTATCTTTATTACAAAGATTAATATTCTAAAATACGTTAATTAAAAAAGTTGTTAAATTTTTTTAATTAGAAAATGATTGAATTTAAACTTTTTTTTTTAATATTGCTAAATGTGGAAAGCAGCCACAGTGTACCAGAAACCACGTTTTGGCAGTCAAAAGTACAAAAGTTATTAGATTAAAAAAAAATAGTTTTATAAAAATATTTGGAGTCACTAATCTCAAATTTGTTAATAAAGTTTCCAAATGGCGGTTCCAAAATAATGACTATAAGATTTTTAAAATTTTCGGATTTCTTTGAAATTAATTTTATAAAGGTGTTTTGAGCCACTGATCGCAATTTTGTTACTGAAATTAAAAAATTTCAAATGGCAAATCTGATACAGCGGCCAAAATATTGGAAAGATTCTGCTTTTCTGTTAAATTAATCTTATAAAAGTAGTTTGAAGCACTGATTTAAAAGTTCATATAAATATTTCAAGATTCGGAATCGCAGATCTAATATGGCGTTCAATAGATTAAACAAGTTCTCGGATTTTTCTGAATTCACTCTTTAAAGGTATTTTGAGTCATTGATTCTAAATTTGATTTTATAAATCCAAAAAGGCAGATTGCCTTGTATAAAAGATCGGATTTTAAATTTTTTTACAGCTTGCAATGCTTGACCGACTTTGACGTTTGTGTAAAATAAACAGGATTTATCTCTGAAGGACGACTTTAGCCCCCATTTTGGAATTTCAATCTGGGAAATAGATTATTTTTTCTTTCCAGAACAGTATTAGGGGAAAAATTCATTGCGTCATATTATTAAACGTCAAT
The DNA here is from genome assembly GCF_010883055.1 of Belonocnema kinseyi. Classification (NCBI taxonomy): domain Eukaryota; kingdom Metazoa; phylum Arthropoda; class Insecta; order Hymenoptera; family Cynipidae; genus Belonocnema; species Belonocnema kinseyi. The sequence goes on from NC_046664.1 coordinate 64,323,105, forward strand.
TACGTCCAAATATAAAATATATGCTCTTCGTGAATTATTGTACACACGATGAGATTCAATAAAGGAAGACATTTTTCTCATAGAATATTATGGTATAGCAAAATAAACTAGCAAAATTCTGATTTTATATATTGCTTGTAAAGGTCGTTTTTCTATTAATATTTAATAATAATATTAATTCACCACTTATTCAGTCGTAAAATTGTTATAGATGACTGTTCACTTCAAATAGTGTTAATAGCAATAACAATCGTGAGTTGATACCACATATTTTTTTGATCGAATATAGTCATTGAGATAGAAGCAACGTGATTTATAAAAAAAGAATTTCCAATGGAAAACACTTAATTTTGTTATATGTTTATATTATTGTTAATATAATAACAATCTTTAACATTTATATTTTTCTGTGGCTATATATCATAATTTAGAATTAATCTAAAGGTTTATTTACGAGAAAAAACAATACTTTGAAAAAAAAAATTTGTTTATTATAATGTTCATAATAATGGTAATTTTTACTTTTAGATGCCCTTCTAGATGCTACTCCTACGACATACTCAGGCAGTTTCATTTAAGATAAAGTTTTTTGTTGATGTTGAGCACCGTATGAAAATAATTGTTTGTATAAATTGTTTATATAAATTGACTTATATATTAAACTGAATATTTATGTTCCTGAAGTCTATTTGCAATAATTCAGATAATAGCGAGTTTATTGGGTCCTTGTATACGACTTTAGGCACAAACTATTTAAAAAACTTTCTTTTTTAATAAAATAAGGACTTACTTTATTCAAAATCTAGTGCATCGGAAGTGACAATTTTCAGCTTGCGATGTGGCACATTTCAAATAATTTAAGTTCTTATTTAGATAAAAAGGGGGATATGAAATCATTTTCGTTTAAAGTCATATGCAAAGATCCAATAATATTCGTATAATTTATAATTTTAAGGTTCTATTGGTTTAAATAATAAATTCCACAGAGTGAAATAAAAAAATCGGGCCTGAAGGAGTTCTGCAGGGATTAATCCTTAGCCTTCAAAAACATCAAAATCGGTCAAGAATTGTAGGCTGTAGTGAATTATGAAGAGTAAATTCTCGTTTTTAAATAAGTAGGGGAGCGCTGGGGAATCCTTAAAAGTCAGAAGACATTGTACAATAGGGTGGTCCAAAAATGCATGGCAAATTTTTTTTGCCTGCTAAAGGGGAACGACCCCCCCCCCATTTTATTCCAAATCGGAAAAAAGAAATTCCCTAATTTTTATTTTTTATTTTAACAGGTGCCGGTTTTGACTTAAAAATGCCGGTTTTTGACATGTAAAATGCATGGGGATAAGTCTTTTTTTTGAGTTTTTAGAATAATTTTTTAGAAGTTGAAAAAATTTGACGGGAAAGTATGGGGGCCTGTAGAGAATTATCCAACGAAGAATTTCATCCATCAGACATATATGTTTGGTACCCCTAACAGACCCCCACGAGTACCTGAAAACTACCCTTGAAACAAAAAATGTCAATTCTTCATGAAATCGACCTTTTGAACTATTTATTCTCGTCTTTTATACGTAAAATATTAATATTAGTATAGTGGAATATTGATTAACATTCCTTCATTAATTGTTTATTACTTAAACAAATGAAATTTGTTTAAACATTTTTGCATGCAAATTATTAATATTTCTTCTGTGGAATATTTATCAACATTTTTTGATTAACTTTATTTATTTTAAATTAAAAAAAAATTATTACTTAAATATAACTGGTAAATGAATTATTATTATATTAATTATCAATCAGTAATTAATTATTACTGATAAATATTCCACTAGACCAGCAACAATAATTTTTATTTAAAAAAAATTCAAAACCAAATTATTCAAACAAATTTCATTTGTTTAAATAATGGAAAATGAATGAACTAATGTTAATAAATATTCCACTAGATTATAGTGATAATTTTTAGGGAAAAATGAATTTTTTTAAAATTCAAACAAATTACATTTGTTTAAATAATTAGAAATTAATCAACCAACGTTATTAAATACTCAACTAGACTAATAGTGATAATTTTAAGGGGGGGATGGACAAATTTTCGAAAAAAAAATTCAAACAAATTTCAATTGTTTAAATAGTTATAATAAATCAAACAATGATAATAAATGTGCCACTAGACAAATAGTAATAATTTTAAGTGAAAAAAACGAGAATAGATTGCTCAAAAGGTCGATTTTAAGAATTGGCCGTTTTTGTTTGAAGGGTAATTTTCAGGTACTTGTGAGGGTGTGTTAGAGGTGTCAACCCCATATATCTGATACATAAAATTCTTCGTTGGATAATTCTCAACAGGCCCCCATACTTTCCCGTCACATTTTTTCAAACCCTAACAAATTATTCCAAAAACTCAAAAAATTAGGGAATTTCTTTTTTCGGATTTGGAATGAAATTGGGGGGATCATTAAAGTAATTTTTCGTTTTTTTTTAACATTTATGCCTGATAATAAAGTAAAATAAGCAATCATGAGAAATTAAAACATATAATGTTAGCATTATTAAAAAAAATTATATTTTCATTTACCTATGCTTGGAGTAATTTCCAACGGAGCAGGATCTCATTATTTAATAAATAATTTACGTCATAAATACTCTAATTATTACTAGTTGCGTTGGTTTAATTCTTCGTACGAACACTGTTAAAAATATTTGGAATTCTACAACAATTTTAGAACTGCTGGCCGTACAGTTTCTCAGGGGAGCAGGGCGAGAGCGGTAGCTACAGTCGCATTGGAGGGGCCACAGTGAGCGTGTACTCAGTCAAACATATTGCGCAATAGCATGCATTTCAATTGCAAATAGTTCAGGCGGCCGTGCTCTGACTGTTTACGTTTATATCCTCCCGCATTCAGTCTAATGCTATCAGTGGGGCATTAAAAAAAAATTGGTTAATCAAGTTTTAATAGGATGCGTAGTTTATGTTTTATTCATAAAAAAACAACACAAAAAGTAAACAAAAATTGAATTTTGGGGCAACAGACACAAAATACGAAAATAATAAATGGAAGAAATTTATTCACCTACAAAAGAGCTCCAAATTCGTTACTGATCATTTTTTATGGAACGCGTTGTTTTTGTTTTAAGCTTCGTTTTAATCTTAAAAAAACATTTAAAATAAAATATTTAAGTTTTTTAATAACAAAATAGTTTATTTATAGAAGACAGTAAATTATAGCAAAATATAGTCATATTTTACAATTTTTAAAATAATGAAATATATCCTTTGATCCGAACTCTTGAAATGTAAGCTAATAACTTGTTTTAGAGAAAATTTCGACTAATAAGTAGTCATTTTAATATTGAAATTGAATTTAAACTTAACAATTACTAAAATAATGAAATACAGCCGATAATTAGTCGAAATTTTGTAAAGAATTAAATGAGTTGCCCCATTTCATATTTGAAAACGAAAATGGAGTCATACTTTTTACATAAATAAGTTGATCTGGAAAATCACTCAAGGCACGTATAGGCGTTATCGAAAGTTAACATATAAAAAAATTAATACATTAAGGGGCGGTCATAAAAATGCATTTGGGTGTCCTATACATTTTTAATAAATAAATACACTCGATTTGCGGTACTGCGAACATTTAGCGCAGGTCCGCCCTCAATAGTGTGAACACAAGAGGGGATCCCGCTCCTCCGATTATTTGCTATGTTCAAATGTCAACTTTTTACATCCTGACAGTTTGTAGTGACGATTTGAATAATAATTATTAATATTATTCAAATGAATATAGCGAAGGAAACGTTGAAAGACATCACGAATATAAAATCTTCCACCGTAAGTATAGAATGTATTTGATTATGAATTGAAATTAAAATTACAGTGAATTGTACATTTGATGAAGTCATCAAATATAGAAATGAGCGGAAGTTGGCATTACTGAATTTCGCAGTACCGCGACTCGAGTGTATATTATGGATTGTATCAGAAACAAATGAATTTGAAATTTCGTAATGAAGTTGATGACAAAAATATTCCTTTCCTTTTTACTGTTTCAATATGAATAATATATTATTCATTTAAAAAATATTTTCTTTAATAGAATCCCAAGCATGCATTAGGGAATTTCATAAGAATAATATGTGTGAGAAGAAATTACAGGACACTTTTTACATTACTGGTATTACTTATAGGAGTACAAGTGTAAATCGTGGATATTATTGGATATTCTTTGCACTCTTTCCATTGCAATTTGACATGTATTTATTTGCTTAAACAATATAATCTTTTTGGGGCGCCTTGGCATGGCTTAGGGGGCGCCAACCAAGGGGGCGCAGCCGGGAAACTCCGGCTACGCCCCCATGTCAGTCCGCCACTGAATCTTATGTGAAGACAACCCTCGACACTGGAGTGACAGCTTGAGTTTGGTGTACATATATTGCAAGTGTTGTGATTTGTGGAGTCACGATATTTGTAAAATAATAAACGCACAATTTGACAATTTTGGACACAGGCATCATTTCTGCTTATTTAGAGAAATTTGGAAAACTTCACAGAAAAACGCTAGTGTTAAATTTCTTGCAGCTCAAATTTCATTGGGCTCCCAATGATCATTTGAGAGAGTTTTCAAGTCTCAGATGTATTCCTCTGAACGTAGGTGCCCATGTGGGCATCTAGGGGAAAGTATCATTTGGAGACTGAATTTTGGCTCATGCAGACTTGTGGAGTTCTGAACTGCGCTGTCAGCCACCTGAATATCTGTCAAAGCAACTATTTGCTTTGCGATATTAGCCTAAATAATTGTGGGTCCGGATGCAATAAGGGCACATAAAATTTTTTCGTGCGAAAACGAAGTCCCCTGGAGGCTTTAGAAAAAATTTTCGAATTTTAATTATCAAAAGATATATATGGATGTAAAATTTGATTGCGCATCTTTTTTTCTTAAGACAAAAAGTTGTAACTCTTTTAGTTTAAAAATTAAAGCCAAAAAACTTAC
>NC_046664.1:64328201-64331778 GCF_010883055.1 Belonocnema kinseyi
ATTAAAATTCGAAAATTTTTTCTAAAGCCTCCAGGGGACTTCGTTTTCGCACGAAAAAATTTTATGTGCCCTTATTGCATCCGGACCCACAATTGTTAATAGGGAAACCAATTGAAACAATATTTACCTCATTTTCAAATTCCTTTCATTTAATAGGGCGTACCAGTCACTTAGAATAAAATTATAACTTCCTAATGAAACTTCCAAAAGTTAGGTTAGTCATGCCCGTCGACATTTAAGACTAACTAATATTTCTCAAAATATTTAATTCGAAAAGAAATTTTTTGGAAAAGTGATTGAAAATAATTAATTATAAGTTTTTATTCTAAAAGAACAATATTCTCAGCTGAAATTATTTTTAGAAAAATTCAAATATTATCATTATTAATTTCTACAATAAACTTCTATATATCAAGCTGCAGAAACAGTATATGGTATTTCAACAAATGTATCTATTACAAAATGTTTTGTGAACTATAAGTCAGTTTTTGGAGTTCAATGAAAATAAACTATTATTTATAAAATATGTTTTATTTTTTTTCTTTTAGAAATCAAAATTTGCACAATTTGAATACATTCTTGTGCATATTTTAATAATTATTTATTTAAATTACAAGAACTTTTTTTCAATTTAATTTTGAATCGCGCGCCACGTGTGGCCAAGCAGCGTTTAGCCCTAACGCAAGCGCAGTAGCTCAGGGTACCAACATTGGCATCATTGGTCCACAGTACAAACCGGAAAAATAAATCAAATCAGCCGGCAGGAAAAAGTTGGGATATGAAAGTCTCAATTAGGTATTTTCACTTCAACCATCAGTTAACTTCAATTTGTTAAAAGCTGAGGGGGAAAAATGGATCAAATGCATGGGACAAAACTTTATTTCTGTAATATATTTGTAATTAATAATCATTATTATTATTTTATTATTTTATTAAATAGTAATTAAAAAACAAAAACTATTTCTTAACAACACTTATATAGAAAAAATTACCTTTTACGAAGATATTAGCAAAATAGGGCAACAATGAACTGAATCCCATACACTTGGTCCCTTATTTTCCCCTCAGCAATCTACGAAGTGAAGTTAGCTGTTTACTGAAGTGAAAATACCTAATAGGCTTTTATCTTGTCAGTTTGAATGTTCCCGCCGCTATATTTGAAACATTGCAATGTTTCACGAAACTCCCAATGTTTCATGAAACTTTTCATCAGGCTAAAGTTTCATGCAAATTTACATCCCTACTCATCGCGAAAAGCAAATTTCTGTTTTTATTATACAATTTTATTTACCTTATCTTTCATGTGTGACACTAGCCACTGCAAGATTAGATGTCTAAGATACCTTTAAAATTCCGCAGAAAATCTAGTGGAAATTTTTTTCGAACGACCAGGCATCTATTTCGATGCAGACCGTCACGACTTAGTTCGTACATCCCGGCTTTGGTGGTTTGAATGTCATATAGTAGGTTTTGACTAACCTAACATTTGAATATTACATCACGCCAAGTACTATTTTTATTCCAAGACTATTTAGTCGCTCGTAAATGGGAGGAAATAAAAGGTTAGATAATTATTATAATAACTTACCTGCTTATTTACATCTGTTTCACTCAAATAGCGACCGACAAAATGATTTTGACAGGTGACTTACAGTTTGTAGACGACACTTCACGTTGCACCTGTGTATCCAAAAATGACCAAAAGATAAGGAAATATTCAACAATTTATGGTCATTTATAGTAACTCCGAATTGGTCCACTTTGTTAACGCAAATAACTGATCTTTTGATGATCACTTTTTCTGAGTCCGAAATGTGGGCTCATCGATGTATAATTTTTATTATTAATCTCGGACGTCGCCATGCTTGTAAAGAACTACTTTAGTCCCGCTCTATAGGCATCGAGGAAGGCTGAAATCATGCATTCAATATATAAGAAATAGTAAATTAAATTCGCATTGTACAAAATTGCGTAACTAAATAAATATTCAATTTGATTTTTTTAGTTAAAGGAAATTCCAGGCTTCTTATTCTTGATTTTATCCACGAGAGGTGAATGCCTTGACCTACGCCGTGGATACTCTGAAGAGTGCTCTGAATGGGAGGCACACAAAACCCGATAAAATGCTCTTAAGACTTTAGAGGTATTAACTCCAATGCGGGCAGTATGCCAAATACTTGCGTTGTTATCGAGTACACGTGGTCTCATAAAAAGGAGAGAAAAATGGTTGCTTCCTTTAGAATTCGTTTTACTTGTGTAAATTACTGAATCATGTATCCGCTGTTTCATCAGTTACGATAGATAGGACAGAAGCGGGTAATGTAGCGCGCATAACATATATCGATCGGTAAATATTTTAGAGAATTATCGTTAATCAATAAATTGTCAAAAAAACATTTTAAAAACACGTTTATTTGTCAAAAAAGAAATCCTCTACTTTTCAATCAACACTGCAGTTTTTGTCAAGAGTCGATAACATAAATCCATAATTAAAAAAGGAATTAATTTTTAAGTCATATGATTTATGTCAATATGAAAACACGAGTTCTACCAAAATAAAAATAAAATAGTTATTGTTATACGCAAGCTAAAAATATCGAAGTTTTAATAAAAAACGTACGTTTTTTTAAATAGTAAAAATAGTATTTTTTCTTAATCGATGCCTCGGAGATTTTATGGAGGCTACAATAATTGATAAATGTGTCACATTATAACTGTTGTGATGTTCACAGATGGACGTTAAAAGTCAAACTGATATGAAGGACAATAATTGTTGACGTGAAAAAGAGAAATTTTAATAAACCTCTAACGAAAATCAGCGCTAAAGCTTACAAATAAAATATTATTAAAGTCACTAGTAAGACTTAAACTGATAAGTTAAATTATATTGAGTTGGTAAATTTGATTTATATTCATAATTTGGGTTTTTAAATTTATTACGATTTTCATATATTTATTGATACAGATTGATTCTATGAATCGTCTTTTAAAAGTATTGTTTTCTCATGCCAGAATTTTTATGTTATCAAAATCAAAAACATGATTATGTTTCTATCAATGTTTGACAAACCTGTACTTAAATTTCCAATTCTGCAATCTCTTTTACACTGACTAATTCGGTTTTTTAATCTGCTGTAAGTTTCACCAATGCAGAGTTTATTGCAACCAGCACATTTAATTAAATAACTAACATTAGACGAATTTTCTATTTTATCAGAATCCTTTTTATTATGCAATAATTCTTCGAAAGTGTGGTTATTTTTTGAAGTAAACGTTTCTATTGTATTTTTTAAAGGATCTCCTCAATTTTTCCGAAAGAACTTGGATGTATGACAGGGTGACTTTTAGACCTGTTTTATTGCAATTTTGTTCTTTTTTCTACAACAAAACTATTATGTATTCCTTCGCTATGATGTTTTTGTCAGCTGGTGCCGAAAACTCGATAACGAACATGGTTCGCTTCTCGAAGTCAAGCAGAACCATGTCAGACCTCGAGTGAGCAACAGAAACAATTGTCGAGAATATAAAGTTCCAGTATATGCGGCACTTCCCATTCTCGACAATTGACTCAATTTCC
>NC_046664.1:64331878-64333099 GCF_010883055.1 Belonocnema kinseyi
CTTTACGACCCGGAGAAACATCAACACCAAGGTTTCTCTCAAGCCTAAAGATCTGGCTGAAATGGATGACGAGCTTCGTGGACATTTTTCCCGTGAATCCGAACTCTGGGCTATCAATTATTGTGTGTATAATGCAGCGAGAGCTTTGGCCGATACGAACCGTAAAACAAAACCAACGGCTGATCATAAGACCAAAAAACGAATGCATCAACTTGCCATAAAGATAGGCTGGGCAAGACAGTACGCGTCCCGTATTCAATGTGTGATTGACTACATCACATCTGGCAGGAATTTTACCGCCTAGGTTCGAAAGTTCGCGCGCGAACTCCGGACCCGTTATCACACACTTAACAAGTCAAGGCTGCTGACCATCACGCAGAATATGTTTGATAGAATACGGATACTATCTGGCGCTAAGAGAAGTCTAGAATGGAGGGATAGATGGGTCAGAGAAAATGAACAGTTTCTCTCTGAACCATCTCGACTCTTCCAAAACCCTCCAGTTACTGTCGAACACCCACCCAAACTACTACTACCGAGGAGGTGAAAAAAGTATTAAGAGGGATGAAGAACTATTCCGCACCGGGACCAGATTGTATCAAAACCTTCTGGTGGAAGAAGTTTTCTTCAACCCATCAGCATTTGGCCCGTATTTTCACCTCATATTTGAAGTCGGAAGAACCGATTCCAGAGTGGTTGGTAGAAGGGCGCACAATACTCCTGCCGAAAATAGGCAACTTAGCTGACCCGAAGAACTACAGGCCAATAACTTGTCTGAACACGCTTTATAAGATATTCGAAGCTATCCTAAATGATAAGATTGTTCGGGCAATTGAACCTTTGTGACAAAAAATGTATGAACAACGAGGCTCAAAGAAAGGCGTAGCCGGATGTCGGGAGAACCTGCTCATCGATAGATGTTTCTGCAAAGATTCAGCATTCTACCAGCGTGAACTATCGATGGCCTGGATTGATTATCGGAAAGCTTTCGATTCTACATCCCATAGACTTATCATTTGTCTTTTGGAAATCTTAAAGGTTCATCCGCAAATAGTTGGGTGCATAGAGAGACTGATGCCGCTTTGGAAAACCAGATTTACTATCTCATGTGGCAAAAAGCGTGTGACAACTAACAAGGTCACGTTTCAGAGAGGTGTCTTTCAGGGCAACACCATGAGCCCACTCCTCTTTTGCCTTACATTATTGCCACTATCTCTAGCA
>NC_046664.1:64333199-64336680 GCF_010883055.1 Belonocnema kinseyi
GCTCCCCCAGCTCTAGATTGGTCGGCATTGTTGGCCGACCCATTGTCGGGAGCCCTGCGCGTTATGTTGTTTTGAACCGCACTTACTACAACTATGTTTGGTATTGTCATTGTTGTTCCCACGAGAAGCTAGGGAAGGGGGTTCGTTCATCCTTGTAGAGCCCCGCATGCAAGGATAAGGCTGCTTACTCTGAGAGGTCGCCCGGTATCCCAGAGTCACCGTTCTAGACACCTCACCCAGGTGCCATTCAGCTTTCGGCACGGTTTTCACATCTCCGCTTAGGGGTTAATTCCTTCGGGACCACCCCTGGACAATTGTCCGCGACTGCCTATTTATTTTTGTAATCATATTCAGCAGAAACCCTTGGTACAGGGACCCTCTATCCGCAACCCGATGACGCGTTTGGTGGCTTTGTCATAGGCCCTTCGATTTGATTCTAGAGGAATCAAAACGAACCGGGTAATGCGGCGCGCACTATTCATTTTATCTCTTTGTAAATTATAAATTATTTTCTAACAATTGAAAACACAATTTTAGTAAAATCAGATATGTATATTGGCCTGCAGTTAAAAAAATTGTGGTTTCTATTTTTAAATTGATTAGCATCCAAAACTACAAATAGACAATATCTAACATTTTGACATTTTACCATTAGAATGCTCGTCTGCGCCACATTACCCGCGTATTTATCGTTTTGAAACGAGACATTTATTTGTAAATGTTAACTAACTTTTACTATCTATGAAATATGAAATTCTTCAAAAAATTTAGTAGATTAATATTAACCAAGTTTTAATACAAATGGAGCAAAATACTTAGCTTCAATGATTTTTTCGCTACTTGTCATAATAGAAGCGAGTCGCAGAAAACCAACTTTTTCAGATTAAAAATTAAATAATTTTCTTTAATAGAATATTTCTTTCACTAATTGTCTTTGTATCCATAAATGCATATAATGAACTTAACATCACTCGTTCATAATACATAGGTTTTTTGTAAACTCTACTGTGTCGCTTTTCTCTATGCGCCCCATGATTCATATGATATTTTATATAACAAAGGCGTGGATATGGCTTCATTTTTCATGTCTGTGAAGCCGACCTAAATGTTCTCGTAAGTGCTGCTTTCTAAGGTCATAGGTCATAGGGTATGTAATGGACATTTATTTGATGGGAATTAATTCTGTTCTTCACATTTTTCCATCACAGTAAAATTTGAAAACTTGTGCTGAAAAAATTACACAGGTGGAAAAAGTCCCACTTCTTGGTAATAGTATACTATTTTTTAAATTAAAATCCTTCTTCACGAAAAACTTTTGACTTTGAATGTTTTTAAGTTTGATCTCTTCAACATTAAAACCCATAAATTTAAACGCTCCAAACAAGAAAACTAAATAAGATGCAAGCTCTTCTCACTTTCTTCTTTGCCAAAACTAGTTTTCTAAATTTCCTAATTTTATTTTTACCATCTGCGGTTATTTTCCTGAGGATCGGTATTTGTGTGTGTTGTTGGTGGAAGAGTGTAACGGGGAACTCACCTTATCTAAAAGTGGTAGCCCGAGTGCAGCGGGCGATAATAAAAGTTTTACAACGTGCATGTTTCTTCTTCCAAACGAGAGGCACAAACCCAAAGGACTTAGGATGGCGTACAGCATATAAGATAATCAGAGCGCGGTAAAAGAAGACTGACGAATAAGCGGAAAAAGGGGGAAATAAAATGACGCTCTTTGTCGACCACAAATTTTACGCTAGTCGAGATTGGCACCAATCATTTTGTCCTAAAAGCCAACGTAAAACGAAATCGTCCAAGTTTTCAAAAAGGACGCTCTTTTTAAAAACTTTAAGACTCTTACAATCTTTCAATTCATCGTGAAAGCTACTTTACGTAAAAATACGTTTTTTAAGTGAAGAATAAATTTCAGAAATAAACTTTGTATCTATTAAATAAAATATATTTTAGTAAAATCAAAAAGGTGTATTTACACAATTAAAAAAGTGCCTGCAAAATTTGAAGCCTCTCTTTTAGTTTACAGTTTCTGAAATTATATTTAAAATGTTAAAAATCAGCAGCTATTGCGGAGAAAAATGAAAGTTAAAAATGGGTTCTTTTGTGCTAGTAATCGAGGAATTTATTACCAAACTGGTGTTGTAAAAAAATTGAAACTTAAAAGTATACTGGAACTTGGATTTAAGATCGGTTACGGGCAAGACTTGCAATGGCCTTCAACATAAATCCATGCAACCCAAACGTAAACAGTCAGGGGCGCATGAATGGATGTAGAAGCATGCTAACAGCTGCCGCAACTAAAGGCGCAGCCCGATGGATACATATTAGCAGACTGGCAGATTTGTAGAGTGTGTTGTTCGACCAATCAGATGATTGCAGGGAATTTGCTGAAAAGTGTTCCGAAAGTGAAAAGTTCAACCCGCGCACTCGTAACGTTTTCGAATATTTGAAAAGTGTTTGACAAGTGAAAAAGGAAATTGGTGGTTACAATATTTTTCAAAATGTGTAAAACTGTTGTTTAATGACGGGTCCTGAGAAAAGTGAGTTATGTGAGGTTAATCTTAATTTGGAACTCAAATTCCTCGAGGAATATGTATTTTTTACACCTGGTGCAAACGAATTGTTTTGGGACCAAGGTCGAGACTTCCGAAATCGATCAGGGGTGGAGGTACTGATAACGGAAGCTTAGTAGAATTCACATGGAAACTCAATAGAATTTCAAACTGGAATTTCCGTGAAGTATTTTCCGGGAAGAAATCTTTTCACATGGGTCTAAATTCCGAGATGAATTTCTTAAATTCCCTTAATCCTATAAAATTACCGAAATCATCTGAATTTCTGGAATTTTCTAATGCAGCGAAATGCGTAAAATTCTTTTAATTCTCTGAAATCATCCAATTCCGTGAATATTCTGCATTCCTTGAATTCTTAAAATTGTTTGTATTCTTTGACTTCCCTGAAATTTTCCGTAGTTTTTCATTATTGTATCCTAAATATCCTAAATTCCTCTCAATATTCTGAATTCCTAAAATTCTTTGAATACGAAATTCAGAATATCAAAGGAATTCGGGGAATTTAGAGCATTAATGGAGTTCTATAAACTCATTAATTTGAATTAATTTAGAGAGTTACAGAATTCGGGTGATAAAAAATTTTTAATTGATTTGCCTGAATTTATTAAATTCTTTAAATTCTCTAAATCACCTGAACTCCAGACATTCATAGAATTTTAAGTATTACATTGGTTTGTTTGTTAAAAGTTAATAACAATTACTTCTATCAAACTGTATTAAGTTCTGTTCAAGGATTAAAACGCAGGCAAAATAAATAAGTCCCGTGTTGCTATAATTGCATTTATTTCACACACTATAAAAACATAAGGATAAAAAAAATGTATCAAGTTTTCAAAAATCGGTGTTACAAAAGAAAATTGAAGGTTCCATATCACGATGACAAAATAGTGACGAATTCGTCT
>NC_046664.1:64336780-64358754 GCF_010883055.1 Belonocnema kinseyi
CTGGATTTGAGAAAGTTGACAAAAAAAAGGAAAGAGCCCAAAGGCTAAATAATGTACTTTCAATTTCTAAAATAAAAATATCCTTCAGTATAGTTTAAACAACATACATTCTCTGAACTCTTCGAATTCCTTCAATTTCATGAATGTATTGAATTCCTTTAATGCTCTGATATCCCTAAAGTTCTATCGATTCCTTCATCATTCTGAATTTCGTGAATGCTCTACATTCGCCTAATGTTCTTGAATCATTCAAAATATCTAAACTCCCTAAAATCCTGGGTTTTTCTTGAATATTATGAATATTCTGAATTTCTTGAATACGATGAATTTTCCGATTTCCTTGAACATTTTGAATTCCCTGGATTCCGTACATTTTCTGAATATTCTGAATTCCGTAAATTCTCTAAATTTGTGAAAATCTGTCAATTCCCTTAATGTCCAGAAACCTTTGATTTTTCTAAATCCTCTTAATTTGCTAATCAGTACACTTTATTATCTACTGTCCCATGACCGTACATTGTATGGCTTACAGATTTGGAAAATTAGGATGCTGCCAATAACGCACCATTTTAAGAAAAAACAATCCAGACAAGAAAAGGCGTCCTTATTTGATAATTTCTACACCGCACTTCACTTATATGCAGCATGGGGTAGACCATTTTCGATATATGCAGATTACATATTAACAGAGTATAAAAACTTTCTTTGTGCTATTTATTAAAAAAGGGGTTACAAAAAAACCGGATTAGTAGTAAAATATTTTTCTTAAACTTGGCTAGTCATCCCGAATCCCACATTTACTTTTTTGCGCAAATTATGTGCAAACGCATAGTAATATTTTATTTTATTATATCAATACTTACCCCAGAATAATTCGCGTCGTTATTAGACATTTAAAAAATATTTTAACGACCAATTTCCTTTTTGACTTGTCAAACACTTTTCAAATATTCGACCACATTACGAGCGCCGGTGCTAACCTATTCTCAAGTCTTAAGTCCAAGTTTCAGAGTAGTCTATTGATTCACGTGTAATCGTGGTATTAACTTCTTTAGGCACTTAAGAGATTACACTTCATCGACGGCCTGACTCCTCTAGAGCTCTGTGTAGAGTTTAGTTCAGAAAATGAATCAGTAATGTATATACTCGCAACAGTTAAAAATGATCCGCCAAAAAAGAGTTTACAAGGACACAGAGGTGTTCACGGGTCAACTTAGTCACCTTTTTTTAACATAAATTTGCCTTATATATAATTTAAAAAAAGGGTTAGACAACAACCCCAGGGCCCCACTGGGAACAACGACCATCTGAAAATCATAGCGGCTCTCAACAGAACCGCGGTAAATCACACCTATGGCGAAGCGACCCAAGAATGAAAACTTTCTGCATGCATCTCGTAAGTGCTTTGGTATATTTTTGGTATATTTTTGGCACGTGGGTATGGACGTGGGTTACGAATGAGTGATAGTTTTGTACCTGCGAGAGCATTGTTCACAAGGAAAATTACTTTCACTAAATATTTTGGGTACAGTCCTTGTAGCTCCTTTTAAATTTCTTGATACCTCTCCTAATTTCTAGATGAGATAGATAATCTAGTTTTCCAAATGGGCATCAATCTCTCTATAGAGAGATTGATGTATCTCACTTCAGTGGATGAACCTTCAAGCTTTCCAACAGCCAAATGACAAGCCTATGGAAGGTTCGATCAGAACTTTTCGATAGTTAATCCAGGCCACTAATAGGACGCGCTAATGGGCTGCTGCGCCTTTGCAGAGGCGCCTGTCAATTAGCAGGTTCTCTCGGCAGCCTGTTACGCCTTTTTTCGAACCACGTTGTTCGTACATCTCTCTCCATACAGACTCAACTCTTTGAACAATCCTATTGTTTAGAACAGCTGTAAAGATCTATACAGCGTGTTCAGACAAGTCATTGGTCTGTAATTCTCTGCACAATAAAAACAAAAAGTGAATCTAACGCTTACTTCAGGGTACCATATACCCACCGAGTGGGTTACTGTCGTTTTTTCGGAAGGACTATAATGATTTCTAACACCAGCCATGGCGGAATAGGCCCCTCCGACTTTAAATATGAGGCGAATATGCCGGCTAGATGTTGGTGTGTAGAAGTAAACCTCTTTCACCAGAAACTCTTGAAACCATCTGGTCCTGCAGCGAACCAGTTCGTCGTCCTAAGTGCTTTTCTCACCTATTCGTCAGTGATTGGTTATCATTCCGCGATCAGATCTTATTAGTATCTTCTTTCAACTTCAGTGTTTTCGGGATCTTGTATACATTTCTCCATAAAGTATCTACCTCGTCGGGCTTGGGTGAATTTTTGACAGAAACAGGGCGATCGCTGAGGAGACGGAATGTGTCGCAGGAGGCACAAAAAATCAGCGAGAAACTGTTAATTTTCCCTGACCAATCTCTTCCACTCCCGTATTCTCGTCCTTGCGTTAAATAACATCTATATATTGTCAGTTGTATGCTGCTTGATTCTCAACAGCGTTGACTTGTTCAGTGTGTAATTGTAGGTCCTCACATCAGTTCTGGCGCGAACTTTCGAACCTTTTCTGTGAACGGTCTACCAGATGTTATTCAATCAATCACACAATAAACATAAAAATAATTCTGTCTTGCCCATCCAATCTACTAATTCAGTTGATGCAAGCCTCTTTTAGTCTTTTGAGTCATCGTCAGTTTCAGCCTTCGATTTGGATGAGCCAAAGCTCTCGCAGCACCATAAGCTCACAAATTAATGGTCCAGAGGACGACATTCTCCGAGATATCCTTACGAAGGAAAGCATATATTTCAGCTAGATCTTGGGGCTTAGGAGGAACCTACATGCCAATGTTCCTCCTTGCCCTGAAATTGCTCTCAACTCTTTTAGAAAGTGTCTGCTTTCCGCGGTTAGTCTTAATGTCACTTTTTCATCTTCGGCTGCAGCTTCTTCAAGCATCGGTTTCGAAAGCGAACCGCGTACATATCCATTTTTCGAGGGGTATGCTCGTTCATTTCGCAATGACTGATGCGAACCGTGCTGACGTTCTGGCAGTTTCTGGCACCACGGAGTGTGTCGGCGTCCGTGAGCAGGGATCATGCTGGCATCATAGCTTTGTCATACTAAGTCATACTAAGTTTTCAATGATAAATTATGAAAATTTATTTACTGAAATAGAAATGTTCAAATTCAGCTGAACATGTCTTCTGCATCTATTCCCAAAATTCTGTAACCATAAATAATTTTTGCCTTGAATCCAACACTTCAATCTCATTCTTTACCTTGATATACCTAAATAAGGCTCAAATTGTCAAGAAATCATGAAACTGTATATGTTATAAAACGAAAGTAGGTAAACCAGGGCAACGCCGAAGGGTTAACATTTATTGCTCTATAAAAAGTTAATACGTAAAATTGATCCATTTGTACTTTATTTCGACTCCCACACTATTTGATGTTATATTTCCATATTATCAGCTTTTTGAATAAAGTAATAATTTTTTCGATACACTATGCAACAGTAGGTCACTTTTAAGAGTAGGTCATTAGAATTTATTGGAAATATTTAATCAATATACTCAATAACACAATATTAAACACAATATTAATATTTAACTCAATATTTCACACAACTGAAATAAATTTTATCGCGATAGGAAAATTAACTTGATATTCAAGTTTTTAACAATTAACTGTACTATTCATTGTTTAAATGGTTTAATTTGAAAGTCGGTATGTGATATTTTTCTGTTATGTATGAATGAGTGTGCTTTTGTCTCTAATTTTTGCATCAGCAGCGATTACCCATTTTGAAATTGAGAGAGGTTAGGTAACGTACATTGAGATTATTTCTTAAAGAAATTAAAAGCTGTAAAATAATGGATTCTATCATTATTTTTTGAATAGAAATAGCTAAGTGAATAGTTAAGTGTTCCAACAGGATAAATTACTGTTCTCAATAATTTAGGATAAAGTATATAAAACATTCAGAAATTTTTGTGACAATCTCGGGTTTTTTAAAAGAAATAGAAGTATCTTAAGCCATACCAATTTGATGGTTTGATTCTTTTTTATTTGCAGAGCAGTAAAGTCATTTTTTAATGTATGAAACAAGTATAATTTTTCTTTTACAACGTAAATTTTTAATATTTGAGTTTATTTAGGATCATTTCTTTAGAAAGAAATGTTGATTTGATTAGAAGATGAATGAAAATGATTAACAGAAATGGCAATGTTATTTCCAAAGTCTCTTTTTTCCCACAGTTGTTTTTGCCCCCGGCTACCAAACATGAAAATATATGTATATGTTTTCTTTTAAATCAAACAAAATTTTAAGATCGGATGTCAATAATTTGTTACCATTTTTTTAAAGCGTAAAATTTATTTCCTGGAAATCCGGTATTTTGCAGATTATAATAATTAAAATTTTCTTCTTTAATTGTTCCTTTGTACGAGCTCCTACAAGTTATTTTCCACATAATTTTTTCGATATGTCGCATAAAAAAAACATTTTAGAAATACTATCACCATTTTGTTCGTTTCACTTTTTTACTATTTTTATTGCAGACATTCCGAAACAATGAGAAGCACTCATTCAGAAATTTTAAAAAACAAGTTAATTATCTTAGTTATTTTGAAAAATAACGGATTTAAAGAAAGTGCCAGTTTTATGAAAAATGTTTTCATGCAAAGCATTGAGAAATAAAGGTGATAATTTTAATAGAAGTTTTGAAACGGGTAAATTTTGCTTTGGGACTTCTTTTTATATATCTCATATTTTCTGAAAAAAACTTTTCTTTGCAATAACTAGGGTTGCCATGTTGTTAATTGTCAACTTTTTGGTACCTTTCTCACGAATTTCAAAATAATAATAAGCTATCCGTCAGGTTCAAAAAGAAAAAGTTATAACTTTAGATATAAGACAACTATTGGAATCTATACTTCAGTTTATTTAGCCTAATAATATTTGATCAAAGATTTGAAATACTAATAAAGGGCATCAAGAAGTTACTTTGTTTACTTGAATATCCTTGCTGTTAAATTACATTTTGCAAAGAGGCTCTTAAATATTTTTTGGACGCCTAAGCCATTTATGTACATCACCGAGAGTAAATTATTGTAAACTGATACTGAAAATAGAATCAAAGCTCGAGTGAGTGCTGTCAAGAATATTTTTAAAGATTTGTATAGAACAGTGCTATTCTATTTCTGTTACAGATTCCTGGTAAGAATGGTCTTGTATTTTAATTCATCTATCAAACTAAAAACCAATATGAAGGTGAAAACGAAGTCAAGCTACACAAGAAAAAGAAAGTTTCCATTTTTTCTTATGAACTGTCTCATGGACTGTGATATTATGATATTCTGCTCGTAAACTAGTAGATAAAATGTCGACCGAAGGGCTCGAGACTATAACGATATAAGTAACGAATCGTTTAAGTTTATACCGTCTTATGGAAATTTACGAGGCTCTATAACATTAAAGTGTTCTGAAAGAGTATTATTAAGATTGTGCATAACCATCTATTTGCTTCAATTCACATGGGATTTAGGGTTTCATTGTTTGGTTTTAGGGGACAAACATAGTCGGGGCAAATTGCTAAGAGGCGAAGTAAGGGTCCTTCCAACGATTTTTTTTTCTTTACATGTTGCTAATATTCTTTTTTGATATTGACAAAAATAAAATATTTTAGTAAGAACTGTGAAATACATAAACATTTTTAAAGCTAGAAAACAAACACTTGGGCTATTATTATTCTTTTGCACCGAAAAAAGTAGGGCAAAGTGCGAAGCGAAAAATAAATATTATACCAAGCGCGAAGTGCGAGAACCAATAGTCGCGTGCCGTAGGCGAGCTCAATTTCCGAGTATAAATTTTTGACATTTTCAATTACATGGAGAACATTGATGGAAAAGTGGATAGAGGAAAAAAGAAAAACGTGTACAGTTCATAATCTAAAATCCATTTAAAACAAGTGCAAGTGTTTTGACTTAAGAAATCGAAGGCCTTCCTGAAGGAAAATGACTTTATTCCTGAAAATTCGAGTTTAAAATGCTACCCAGAGTATGAAGAGTATGAAGTATGACATTTCCATTTCCGATTAAAATCACATTTTCTCTAGCAAAACAAGTAAAATTGCCTCACTCCAGAGGAGTCTCCGAAAACTAGCATAGCCTAGGTTTCTCGACGTAGAAACTTTATACTATAGTTGAAAGTTGGTTGCAGCTTCCCATAGAGTGATAGAAAAGTGAAAGTGGCTCGTTCGAGCTCGAGTTCGAGGTATCTGTTTACATTATTGGATGTAAACATTCCTAGGGATTAAGTTGCAGCGATCGTGCCGAATTTGAGTGAAGCTCATTTATGGCTTTTAGCATTTATTTAATCTTCAAACAGTGTAATTATTAAAACAATTTTCACAAATAGCTCTTCTTTAAAGAATAAGTTTAATTCATTATGTTGTGGTGTTAATTTACAAGAACTATTAATTATTTAAACAATTTTTAATTAAAAATTAAGAGTTTAACTTTTTTCTGCAATGAATTGATTCACGAAGTCAAAACCCTTTTCTATGTTGTTTTACAAAAGAACTGATAATTATTTAAACAATTTTAATTAAAAATTTAAGAGTTTGCCCTTTTTTCTACGAGTCAATTTGTTTACGGAGTTGACTCAGAAAGTCTATTCGATGACTGTTGTATGTTGCTTTGCAAATTTACAAGAACTATTAATTATTTAAACAATTTTAATAACAAGATTAAGAGTTTTTGAACCGTTTTCTACAAGTAAATTTGTTTGCGGAGTTAACTGACAATGTCAATTTTTATTCTTTTGCTTTTTTCTATTCTTTTGTTTTTGCTTTGCAAACTTACGAACACTATTAATTATTTAAACAATGTTAGTTAAAGATTTAAAGTTTGGCCTTTATCCTGCGAATCAATTTCTGCTCGAACTAAACGAAGAATATCTATCCGATGGCTTTTTTCTATGTTGCTTTGCAAATTTACAAGAAATTTTAATTATTTAAACTATCTTAATTAAAAAATTAAGAGTTTGCCCTTTTCCCCACGAGTTAATTTATTTACGGAGTCAACTAAGAAAGTCTATCCGGTGACTCTTGTCTAGGATGCTTTGTAAATTTACAAGAACAAATTAATTATTTAAACAATTTCGATCAAAAAACTAAAAGTTACGTTTTTTCTACGAGTTCTGCAAGTAAATTTGTTTACGGAGTCAACTAAGATTGTCTATCCGATGACTTTTTTCTAATTCATAGCTGGCAGATCGAGCCTGAAATTTACCCCCACCATACTTACCGTTTGGGAGCCGCAAAACAGAAGGTGCATGATTACCGCTGTGAGTTCGTGTGTAAGCCGAAAATGCACGATTCGACTTCGCGGTTTCTGCGGTACGATGATTGCCGATCTGAAAGCTTCGGAAGACTTCGGTGGTCTTCTATTTATATCTCGATCCCCATTTGAAAGAAATGGAAGAAATTGGCGAATTTAATGTTTCGCGTGATTCATCTCATGCATAAGTCGATTTTGAGGTTATGTTTTTCAGGTGTATATTAAGTGTGAATATTATTACTATTATATAATTTATAAATGATAATATCATAATTATAAAGTATAACATTAATTTTAATTAATAGTTGACTGACTTTTAATAGAAATAGTTAAACTTTCAACTAAAACAATTAGTTTTCCGCACCAACAAAAATTTGTTAAATTTGTTTGAAACAAAATATTACAATTTTCAAACAAAAAGTTAAATTGTCATTCAAAAAGCTGAATTGTATACGTAAAAAGGCATTTTTAATAAAATACATGAACTTTGCACAAAAGAAATTTATTTTCCACCAAGTCTCATTTTCTATAAAAAAATTAATGCTAAATCATTGTTAAATTTTCGACAAAAAAAGATTGATTTTCTTGTAATTAAAAGAAATTAATTTTTAAACAAAAACAAAAATCCTACAAAACAGTTACATTTTCAAAACAAAATTTTTGTCAACTAAATTGATAAATCATCAAACAAAAAAACTAAATTTTTTGCTTAGCAGTTCCACTTTCAACCAGAAAAATTGAAGGAAAATAGCTAAAATTCTTTGAAATTGCTTTAAATTATTAAAATTAATTGGAAATTCCTTGAAATGTTTTAAAACTTCCTAAAATATTTAAAATCCTTTAAAATCTCTTAAAATTTTGCAACGCTCTTGAAAATTCCTTGCAATTTTAAAAATACCCTAAAATATTTTAAATCCTTTATAATCTCATACTAAATTATTTAAATTAATTGACAATTCCTTGGAATCTAGTTAAATATCCTAAGATGTATCAAATCCTTAAAAATCTCATATTAAATTACTGTAATCAATTGAAAATTCCTTAGTACCTTTTAGAATACTCTCAAATATTTCGAAATCTTCAAAATCTGTTGAAAAACCTTGACATCTTTTAAACATTTTTAAGGTACTTTGAAATTTTGTTTAACAACCTTGCAATAATTATTAAAATTTTTTGAAATTCCTTTGATTTATAAAAATGAATTAAAGATTCAGTGAAATCTTTTTAAACATCCTCAAATATTTAAATCAAAACATTTTGACATATCTTGAAAGTTCCTTGAAACTATAAAAATACCTTAAAATATTTAAAATCTTTTACAATCTCATACTAAATTATTGAAATGAATTAAAAATTCCTTGCAATCTATTAAAATATTCTAAAATATATTAAATCTCATATTAGATCACCATAATCAATTGAAAATTCCTTAGAACATTTAAAATATTCTGAAATATTGCAATACCTTCAAAATATTTTGAGATACCTTCACCTTTTTTTGAAAGATTTTTAAGCTACTTCTTTAAAATTCTTTGAAATTCCTTAAAATTAGAAAAATAGGATGAAAATTCCTTGACATCTTTTCAAACATCCTCAAATATTTAAAATCATTAAAAACCTGTTGAAATATCTTTAAATTTTTTAAAGCCCTTGAAAATTCCTTCAAATTTTAAAAACACCCTGAAATTTTTCAAATCCTTCAAAATCTTTTGAAATGCCTAGGACTTTTTTTTAGGATTTTTAAATTACTTTCGAATTTAAAAAAATAATCCTTCCAAAATTTTTTTAATTCTTTAAAATTCATGTAAATTTCAAAAATAAATTGAAAATTCCTTGGCATCTTTTGAAATCTTTTGAAATTTTATAAATCTTCAGATTGAAATTTAAAAAAAAGAAAAGTTTCAAAACTTTAAATATTGAAATGTTTGTAGAATAGTGTTTTGAAAATGGATTCAATAAAAATTCAAAACTTTCGAAATTTAAATTAAAAAAATTTTCAACTATTCATTAAGAATAATTTTCAACTCGATATTATAATATTAATATTAAAAAAATTATAGCAGGGTTGTTTAAAAAACTCCAAAGTACCTTAGAAATATTTAAAAGATGTCGAGGGATTTCAAAAAATTTTAAAGGATTTTCAATATTTTAGGATGTTTTAAAATATTCCAAGGAATTTTCAAATAAATTCAATAATTCAAAGCAATTTAAAATAATTTTTACTATTTTTTTTCAACTTTTCTGGTTGAAAGTAGAACTGCTTTCTTCAAAATTTAGTTTGCTGTGGGTTGATGATTTATCAATTTAGTTGAAAAAATTTGTTTTCTGAAAATTTAACTATTTTGTAGAAATATTTTTTGTTTGAAAATGAATTTCGGTTAACTGCAAGAAAATTAATCTTTTATGTCGAAAATTTAACTATGATTAAACATTAATTTTTTTATAGAAAATTAGACTTGGTGGAAAATAAATTTCTTTTATGCAAAGTTCATGTATTTTATTGAAAATGCCTTTTCTAGTATACAATTCAGCTTTTTGGATGAACATTTAACTTTTTGTTTAAAAATTTAACTATTTAAAAATAAGAAACTAATAAAAATATATTAAATCTTTCAAAATCTCATATTAAATCACCGTAATCAATTGAAAATTCCTTTGAACATTTTAAAAGACTCTCAAATATTTCAAATCTTTTGAAATCTCTTTAAATTTTTTAAAACTTGAGATTGAAATTTAAAAAACAGAAAAATTTTAAAACGTTAAATATTGAAATGTTTGTAGATTAGAGTTATGAAAATGGGATCAATAAAATTCAAAGCTGATTAAAGCATTCAAAATTGAATGTTTAAGAAAGTTCAACTATTAAATCAAAATAATTTTCAATTCGATGGGATGCAAGTCTTCAAATTTGGAATTTTACACTTGGAAGTTTGTTTATAAAAAATAATTGTTTTAGTTGAAAGTTTAACTATTTCTATTAAAAGTCAGTCAACTATTAATTAAAATTAATGTTATATTTTATAATTATAATATTATCATTTATAATTTACATAATAGTAATAATATTCACACTTAATATACACCTGAAACACGTAACCTCAAAATCGACGTATGCATGAGATGAATCACGCAAAACATTAAATTCGCCAATTTCTTCCATTTCTTTCAAATAGGGATACAGATATAATTATAAGACTACCGAAGTCTTCCGAAGCTTTCAGATCGGCAATCAGCGTACCGCAGAAACCGCGAAGTCGAATCGTGCATTTTCGGCTTACACACGAACTCACAGTGGTAATCATGCACCTTCTATTTTGCGGCTCCCAAACGGTAGGTATGGTCGGCCTAAATTTCAGACTCGATCTGGCAGCTCTGTTTTCTATATTGCTTTGCAAATTGACAAGATCATGTAATTACTTAAAAAATTTTAATTAAAAAATTAAGAGTTTGGCCTTTTTTCTACAAGTAAATTTGTTTACGGAGTCGACTAAGAATTTCTATCCGGTGACTCTTTTCTAAGTTGCTTTGTAAATTTACAAGAACTACTAATTATTTAAACAATTTTAATAACAAGATTAAGAGTTTTTGAACTTTTCTCTACAAGTCAATTTGTTTACGGAGTTAATTAAGAATCTTTATTTTTTATTCGTTTGCTTTTTTATTCTTTTGTTTTTGCTTTGAAAATTTACAAACACTATTAATTATTTAAACCATTTTACTTCAAAAATTTAAAGTTTGGCCTTTATTATACGAATCAATTTGTTTTCGAACTAAACTAATAATGTCTATCCAATGACTTTTTTCTATGTTGCTTTGTAAATTCACAAGAACTATTAATTATTTGCACAATTTTAATTTAAAAATTAAGAGTTTGCCCTTTTTCTACAAGTCAATTTGTTTTCGAAGTCAACTAAGAGTGTCTATCCGATGACACTTTTCTAAGTTGCTTTGTAAATTTACAAGAACTATTAATTATTTACACAATTTTAATTAAAAAATTAAGAGTTTGCTCTTTTTTCTACAAGTCAATTTGTTTCCGGAGTTAACTAACAACGTCTATTTTTTATTCTTTTGCTTTTTTAAATATTTTTTTTGCTTTGCAAATTTACGAACAATATTAATTATTTAAACAATTTTAGTCAAAAAATTTAAAGTTTGTCCTTTATTCTACGAATCACTTTGTTTTCGAACTAAACTAATAATGTCTATCCGATGACTTTTTTCTATGTTTCTTTGTAAATTCACAAGAACTATTTATTATTCAAACGATTTTAAATAAAAAATTAAGAGTTTGCCCTTTTTTCTACAAGTCAATTTGTTTACGGAGTCGACTAAGAATTTCTATCCGGTTACTCTTTTCTATATTGCTTTGCAAATTTACGAGAACTATTAGTTATTTAAACAATTTTATTTAAAAAATTTAGAGTTTCACGTTCATCCTACGAGTTAATTTGTTTTAGAAATCAACTGGGAATGCCCATTCGATGACTCTTTTCTATGTTGCAATTGAAAAATTAAGAGTTTGCTTTTCTTTCTACGAGTAGGCTTCACTTTTTACCACAATTATCTAAAGATATCTTTTCGATGATTTTTTTTCTCTGATGCTTTGAAAATCTACAACTATTAATTATTTAAAAAATGTTTATCAACATATTTATAGCTTGGCTATTTTTCAAGGAAGGGGCATAATTTGTTTACGGAATGAATTAAGAATGTCTTTCGATGATACTTTTTCACGTTACTTTGTAAATTTATAATAATTATTAATCATTCAATTTTCATAAACATATTGAGAGTTGGGTATTATTCAAATTTGTTTACGAAGTTTTCTCAGATTTTCTTTGTGATGACTCTTTTCTAAGTTATTTGTTAAATTTACCAGAATTGTTAATTATTGTAAGAAGTTTCATAAAATGTTTAGAATTTGGCTATTTTCGAACGAGTAGGGTCATTTTTTTTACTAAGGTTTAGTTACAATGAAGCTATATACGAGTTTTCTTGAAGTACTCGCATTCGCCTAAACGTTTGGTCCGATGAGAGAAAAACTGCAGAAAACCACCTCCCGATTTTAGTCGGGTTTTCAAAATTCCAGTATTCAACCCGGTCTTTCGTCCTATATGGTACCCATTGGAACTCGTTTATAAATAGAAGTTATTGAAGTGAAAATGTTTATGGTGATATTTTCTTGAACTTAATTTCCAAATAGAATAATGACAATGAAAGTAGTGGGTCGCGCGCGTAATAGCTTCTAGTTAAAGTATAAATTTCATCTCTATACTTTCCTGAGTTACAACGCAGGAAAAGTTGGAGATTGTGAAGGGTTTCGGCATCGAGGGAAACCTATGCTTTGAATTGATTACGCGATATTCTCGTCAGAGGTGGTCGGTTCCGTAACAAATGATTGGTGAAGAGTTAAAGACTGCCGTGGGGGAGGGGGTTCAGGTCGACTTAATGAAACTAATAGAGCGAACCTCCTCCGACCAGCGTGTGGGCTGTAGCCTGGGGCGCGATGAAACCCAGTGTGAAGTCGGTCAGAATGTTTCAAAGTGAAAACACGAACATAGAGAAATGAGTTTTCTTATACAGAGACATAAAAGAAAAGTTTTTTCAGAAGAAATTCGGGGTACCATGCAATTTCTGACCTTAAATAATCTAGGAAGTTTTATATGTATCAACATTAGGGTAACGGCCAAAAATTATAATCAGCCATTCTTCAACTTTATTCTATATTATGATAAAAGTGTTTCTAAGTTTTTTATAATAAAAATTAGCTATTTGTAATAAAAATGCGCAAAATAGGTGATTGCTTTCGAGTGTGAATTTCTCCGCGTCGCAGCACGAGGCGGAGTCGAAAATATAGATGAGTGCGCAGTGTATAATGAGTTATTTTTGGCAAGAAAAGTCTGTGAAAACTCCGTACAAACTCCAACCTTCTACATATGTGTTACAAAATATTAGATTGCGTGCCAAGATAAGAAACGCAGCGATTTCCAAAGAGTGCAAATATTGCAGAACGAGCGAAGATAAGGCGGAATTTATATGAGTCAAGAAACTACGGTCTTCCGTCGGCACGCAGTATCTTTCAAAACAACCCTGTCAAGAGTTTGACTTTCCTTCTAATATTGATTAGTCAAACTAAAAAATACGAAATTGTTCAGTTATGTCCACTTCTATTTCTCAATTCTCCCAATTTGTAACAACCGTTTAAATTGTAATCACTTTTAAAGGGATCAATATTTTTTTAGCCCTGTAAATCAAAATTTTGCTAAATCCTTTACTTACGAACTCCGTATATGAATATATACCTTTACACGTATCTTGAATGTCTGGGACTACATGGAAAGTCGTCCTCCCCTTGCGCTTTCCCCTCATATTTAATTGATTGAGAAAATCGTAGTGTACAGAAACGTTTATGTCAAAATTGAGAGATTATTATACTTATTTCTTAGTGTCTTCTTACAATCTTTGAAGAAAAGTTTAATACATATTTTAGAACTCTACACGAAGTGGAATTTTAAGAAATTAATTCATGGAACTGTTCCTTGATTTCATTCACGCCTTGGTTCAAGAATTAAGATCTCGGAACCCTTGCTTTTAAAGCAAGGCCTTTGAGTTTTCTTCTTTTTCGGTCTAGTCATTTATCAATTAAGTACTTTGAATTAAAGCCAGAATAAAATATTTACCTCTTAATTAGATTTAAATTGAATGTCAGTATAAAAACAAATAGAATTTTGTTACCTCTTTCCAACTTCTCGTGGGGGCGAGAAAGCATCTTTTTGACCGGTTAAAAAAATAATGTTGGTCCGAACCTCTTCCCCTTTCAAAGGTCTCGTGAGGACAGGAAGTCACCCCTTTGACCGGTTACAGAAATCATGTTGGTCAAACTCCTTCCCCTTTCCCAGGTCTTGTGGGAGCGTGAAGTCACCCCTTTGACCCGTCACAGAAATCATGTTGGTTAAAACGCTTTTCCTCTTTCCAATATCTCGTGAGAGCGGGAGGACATCCTTTCGACCGATTACAAAAATAATGTTGGTCGAACCTCTTCCCCGTTCCAAGGTCTCTGGAGACGGGAAGTCACCACTTTGACCGGTAACAGATATCATATTGGTCTCGTGGGAGCGAGAAGTAACCCCTTTGACCTACACCAAAATAACATCGGTCAAGCCCTTACCCCTTCCCAACGTCTCGTGAGGGCGGGAAGGCACACTTTTCCGGCTGTTCTCAAAAATATTGCTGGATGAAGCCCTGTGACTGGTCACAAAAAGAATGTTATGTACAATAAAGATAACAATATAATAATGTAATAAAAATGTAATAAAGAATGTCATGAAAATGTAATAATGTACAATAAAGTAATGTAATAATGTATAGGCAGATAACTTTATTGCCGGTACCGGCACAGCATACGCTGTCTATTAATTATTTTAATTCTAGACCTTTAAATTATGATTTTGACTTATTTTTAGAATTTAGAATTAGATCATTCTGTTTGTAAATAATAAAAGTCTGAAAATGAACCCTCGCCGGAATTGAATAAAATCATTTTCTGTCTTCTTCAGTAAAAGTCTTTAATGTTTTACTCTTATTATTCATGGTTTCATAAAAGAATAAACATTGTAATCGAAGTGGAACGAAGTTTCTTGACTCGAAATATCATTCCATTTTAAAGAGAGTTTTCTTTCAGACTTTTTAAAGACGCAATGGAGTGTATATGAATTTGAACTTCCTTTCGAAACAAAATTTCACTCTATATCCATCCCACAATCAATAGCAGGTTGACATCATTACTTTCTGTGTATGCTCATACATGAATACACGTACGGGATTATTTCGATCATAAAAAAATAAGCGTTATATGAGTCTTGAATAAATTATTTCTTTGTATAATAATATATTATAATCATTTTTTAAATCTTTCACCCTGGTGAACCCGGTTATACATCATAGCACAAAAAAACGCTGGTGTTAAATTTGTTGCAGCTCAAATTTCATTAGGCTCCCAATGATCATTTGAGAGAGTTTTCAAGTCTCAAATGTATTCCTCTGAACGTAGGTGCCCATGTGGGCATCTAGGGGAAAGTACTCGTATCATTTGGAGACTGAATTTTGGCTCATGCAGAGTTGTGGAGTTCTGAACCGCGCTGTCAGCCACCTGAATACCTGTCAAAGCAACTATTTGCTTTGCGATATTAGCCTATATAATTGTTAATAAGGAAACCAATTGAAACAATATTTACCTAATTTTCAAATTTCTTTCATTTAATAGGGCGTACCAGTCACTTAGAATAAAATTATAACTTCCTAATGCAACTTCCAAAAGTTAGGTTAGTCATGCCCGTCGACACTTAAACTAAAGCCGGGATGTATAGAAAAAGTCATGACCGTCTACATATACAATAAGGTATTTTTACTCTGATCACTAGCTCACTTCAATTCGTTGAATACTGAGGGGATAACAATTCACCAAACGCATGGGAATCGGTTAATTTTTGCTCTATTTTTCTAATATTTTCATAGAAAGCAATTTTTCTGTATAAGTGCAATTGAAAAATAGTTTTTCTTTTTTAGGGACTATTTAATGCAATAATAAAATGATAATAATTTTCATTCATGCGTGCGTTAGGGCTGAACACTGGTTGTCTACCCTTTGAAGCGCGATTCAAAATTACATTAAAAAACAATTCTTGTAATTAAAATAATGATTAAAATATACACAAGAATGTATAAAAATTGTGTAATTTTTTATTTCAGACAAGAAAAAAGTTTATAATACATATATTTGATGAATAACAGTTTATTTTCATTGAATTTGAAAGACTCACTAATATTTCTTAAAATATTTGTTAATAGATACATTTTTATAAATACCATATGATATTTCAGCAGCTTGATATATAGAAGCTAATTTCAGAATATAATAGTGATTATATTTGAATAATTCTAAAACAAAATTTCAGATTCTTCTGTTCGATTGAGACGTGACAAAACGACGCTTGAAGTAAAAAAAAAAAGAAACCATAACTACAATGCAGTCGTGATAATTGATGTATTTATAGGTTATATAATTATATGAATTCCCAGAAATATACATACAAAATATTAATAACTTATAAATAACTATTTTTAATCACTTTTCCAAGAAATTTCTTTTTAAATTAAATGTTTTGTAAAATATAATTTGGTCTTTGGAATTCACTGAAAATAAACTGTTATTAATATAATATATGTGTTGTATTTTTTTGCCTGAAATCAAAGTTATACAATTTGTATATATCCTTGTGTATATTTTAATAATTATTTACTTAAGTTACAAGAATTGTTTTTTAATGTAATTTTGAATCGCGCGCCAAGTGGGGCCAATGAGCGGTCAGCCCTAACGCAAGCGCAGTATCTCAGGGTGCCAACATTGGCATTATTGGTTCACAGCACAAACCAGAAAAATAAATCAAATCAGCCGGCAGGAAAAAGTTGAGATATGAAAGCCTCGATTAGGTATTTTCACTTCAACCATCAGCTAACTTCACTTTGTTAAAAGCTGAGGGGGAAAAATGGAATAATTGCATGGGAAAAAACTTTATTTCTGTAATATATTTGTAATTAATCATCATTATTATTATTTTAT
This sequence comes from Belonocnema kinseyi, assembly GCF_010883055.1. Lineage (NCBI taxonomy): Eukaryota > Metazoa > Arthropoda > Insecta > Hymenoptera > Cynipidae > Belonocnema > Belonocnema kinseyi. The sequence goes on from NC_046664.1 coordinate 64,353,751, forward strand.
TATTTCATTTAATAGTAATTAAAAAATAAAAACTATTTTTTAACTACACTAATATAGAAAAAATTACCTTTTACGAAGACGTTAGCAAAATAGGGCAAAAATGAACTGAATCCCATACATTTGGTCCCTTATTTTCCCCTCAGCAATCTACGAAGTGAAGTTAGCTGTTTATTGAAGTGAAAATACCTAATAGGCTTTTATCTTATCAGTTTGAAGGTTCCCGCCGCTATATTTGAGACATTGCAATGTTTCACGAAACTCCCAATGTTTCATGAAACTTTTCATCAGGCTAAGGTTTCATGCAAATTTACATCCCTACTTATCGCGAATAAAAAATTTCTGTTTTTATTATACACTTGTATTTACCTTATCTTTCATGTATGACACTAGCCACTGCAAGATTAGATATCTAAGATACTTTTAAACTTCCGCAGAAAATCTAGTGGAAATTTGTTCGAACGACCAGACATCAATTTCGATGCAGACGGTCACGACTTAGTTTGTACATCCCGGCTTTGGTGGTTTGAATGTCATACAGTAGGTTTTGACTAACCTAACATTTGAATATTACATCACGCCAAGTACTATTTTTATTCCAAGACTATTTAGTCGTGGGTAAATGGGAGGTAAATAAAAAGTTAGTTAATTATTATTATAACTTACCTGCTTATTAACATCTGTTTCACTGAAATAACGACGGACAAAATGATCTTGACAGGTGACTTACAGTTTGTAGACGACACTTCACGTTGCACTGGATGAGAAAAAACAGTGTCTAAATGATGCTTTTCCCCTAGATTCTCCGAATGAATCTGTATGGCTCAAATTTGTTGCAACTCTATTGAACACCGATTTCGGTGTACGTTGGAGGATCGGCGATTTTCTGTGAGCCACGGACAAACTTAAGTGATTGATGAGATTAGAATGTTATAATTATATATCCTAGAGACCTAGAAGGTGAGAAAGAAAAGGAAATTTACGCAAAATTATTCGTAAAACACTGTTCCTTAGAGTGCGGTCTCTAGCCGCGGATGACCTTACGTGGTAGACGGCACAGTTGGAGGTGTAGGTATCACCTCTGGATACTTTCTTAGAGTTACCAAACTTTGTACAATGTTAGGAGGAACAGTGTTGTCGGACCAGATGCAGTGATACCATGCCTTTTGCATCTGACTTACGATCGTCTCAGCCTGATACTGGCAAGCCGGGATTTTGTTGAGTTGGCTAAGAAATGAAGCTTTCATACCTCTAAGGCAGCCGATTATGAGAACGACAAGATGGACTTTGTAGCCTTAGTACAGCCTGCTCAGCTCAAAAAGAAGAGCCTGATATTTCGCCCATTTTTCTTCCTCCTTTGCGTTGATATTACCACCGGCTGGTGCCGTGAATTCAATCATGTAAATTATCTTGGTATTTAGATCTTGGGGGACAATATCAGGCTTTGTAGCACTGATACATTGAACGGTGGAAAACGAGAAATTCTAGTAGATCTTACATCTTATTATTATTATGACTATTTTTATTATTATTTAAACTAACAAGGTGCATGAAACCATTAGGAAATTATTTTAAACTTCGAAAATTCGAAAAGAATATTGTCTTTTTTATTATGCCTGACAGTATTATTTGAGTAATTTTTTTAAAACAAAAAAATTAACTTGAGCGGAAATTTTCGTGGAATATTGCTAATAGCAGTCACAAATAAAACTTAATTTTTTGCAGCTAAAAGGACAAAAGTTTATCAATCAGACTTGTAGCAAACTTGTTATCGCTAGCAGTACGCGGTTACGACGCATTCATTATGTGCAGAGGTGGGGTAAGGGGAGACAAGAAATTCTCGAATTTGCAATAAAGAGCCGGCAACAACAAATGCGAAAGTTACTAGGTTGCAACGGAAAAAGCAGACAAGGTTAAATGTAGTGGCTCTGAACTTATTCCACTTCTTTTACTCGCCCTTAGAGTCCAATGTATTTGTTTTGACTTTGTAGGATTTCACTTTATACTTTGAAAATTCATCATAATTTGTAACTTCACGAAAGAAGTAAGCTGTACAAAAGCACTTTCTTGGAGAGAGAAAATTTTTCAAGTAAATTCTGAAGCATGATTGCAATTTTTAAGTATTCAATGAATATCCTTTTGCAAATACTTTCCGAAGTGTCTGGCAATTACTTCAAAGAAACAGTTTCGTTTTAGTGAAAAGCTTTGACAAATCACTTTCAAACAACCAGAAAATTTCAATATTTCGTGATTTTTTTTTAAATCATTAGACACTGATAAGTCTCTTTTTGAGATTAATAGGCGAGGGTAAAAAATAATAAAATTTCGAATAATGTTTGTCTAGAAAATGTATAAAAATCCCTATGTTATCTGCTCCCTGCCATCAAAGTGCGTCAATAAGAGAGTTAGGAAACTTGATCTTCTTGCAAATGCAGTTCGAAGCTTCAAGCTTCGTTTGACTTCAATTACCTAGCAAATTTAAACACAGGATAATAACTCATGTCTTTCTATGACGCATTTTCCAAAGTCATCATTTTTAACGGCACAGAATTTCCTATCCTTAGCAAATACAAAAAACAAAGCAAATGTTGAGCTCAGGAAACACATTTTCGTTTGGGATACTCAAATTATTTATTGTTCGAGAGCAGAATGGTTGCATAAAAGGACATTTATAGTTTTTACACGTCAACTTTCTACAAATTTTTAGTACAACTTTTTAAAATATTCGGTTCAAAATTTAAATTAAAATCGATTTTAAAACATTTTACTGTTTGCAATATAATTTCCAGAAAAATTCTTACACACTGCCAGCTGAAATTACCCAGACGCTTGTTTTTCAAGCTGTTGCTGAAGTGCATTTATTTTTATAACATTGCATTAGTGTTTTGCTCATAATAAGGCGGAAGAAACAAAATTCTGCGTTTAATTGGCTCAAATTCAAGGCAATCCAATGGGCACACTTGGCTTAAAGTCATCCTAAAGACGTCTTTATGTGGACGTCTTTCGGCTTTTACAAAAAGACGTCATAAGGTCGTAAAAAAGACGTTCTAATCTAGTCCCATAAAGTATATCTTAAAGATGTTATGAGTACGGCTTACGGATGTCTTTAAAAGTTCCTATGCCTGGCATTTCGTCGGCTTAAGGGGCTTCCTCAGGCATGAAAATTAGTCCATGTATTACTCTGAGAAGTTTTTCTCCTACAATTCTGAATTGTATCATTTCATATTTCAACCACAGACTATAAATGCCTAAATGCAGAATCTCTCAGAGCGCTTTTTTCGAAAAATGGCCTGGTTCTTGTTTTATTGCAACTAATTGAAAATTGATGCATTTTTGCGTCTGGGAAGTAGCAAACCGCCACCATGTGTGTACTCATGGTGAACATTTCATTTTAATACTGTGCATTCGGTTCATTACATAACGATAAAACGATTAAAAAAGAAAGAAGAAAATCGGTTAATCCGTTCAATTTCTGGATACAACTTTTTTCTCCCTTCTCCGGTTGTGCGACGAAAAATACTGAAAGAAAAAGATGCTACGCCCAAAATTGAAAACTGTTGGTGGCAAGTTTAAATTGAAAACTGCAATCATAGAGAATCATAATTTCCCTATCTTTTTTCTCGAATCTTTATTTGTTTCAAATACAACTGCTTGTGTCACAATGAATGTGTTGTTTTGGTCAGAATAGATAAACTATTTTGCTTCAAGATTCACATCATTTGGTTCAATTTCATTGCTTTTCATTCAAAAAATTAAAATATTATTAACAGAAAGGAGTGTTTGCGAAAGAAATCCATACTAATAAATTTTATTTTCAACACCCCCCCCCCCCCACCCCCACAGAGACCCAAATATGAGCCAAAAATAAAAAAACGACATTTTTACGTTTCTTATTGTTAATTTTTAGCAAATATCCGTCGTATTTTTCATACAAATAATTACTAGTGGACAATATGAATATTTTCAATTACTTTTTAAACAATTGTCAATTATTTACAGAAATGTAAATTATTTAAACAATAATTTAATCCCATAAAATGGAACAAACAATCGTATTTTCTGATTGAAATGTAATGGTTTGTCATTCTTTGGAGTAGTACATTTTTCTAAAAACATTATATCATCATTTAAGCAATTATTTATTGTTTTTTCTTAATTTCTGAACATTGAGCTAAAGATGTCCACTTTTTCTAAATTGGTATCCTATGCTACGTTTTGTTAAATAAATACATAATTTTGATACATTTATTTTAATGTTTAATAAATTTCTTTTCGTTTAACCAATCCTAATTTGCTCAATCAGTTTGTTTACAATAACAAAATATTGTATTACATGACTGTATAGTGTACACAAAGAATATATGACCCACCTTTTAATTTTTTAAGCAAATATAACTTGTTAAAATAATTAATTTTTGAAAAATACTTTTTAAATCGTATTTTCTGAGTCAAACAAAATATTCAATGATATCGAGGACAAGTCAATTCTGTTAAAATCTTAATGATATTGTTTTTGCAATTAATTATTGATTTTTTAACAATTTTATGGCAAATTAAGTATGGATTAAATAATTGATTAAATAATTGTTTAAATAATTTACATTTCTTTAAACAATTGAAAATTGTTTAAAAAGTAATGGGAAATATTCAAATTGTCTACTAGTAATTATTTGTATGAAAAATACAACGGATATTTGCTAAAAATTAACAATAATGAACGTAATTCTATGGCTAGGTCCCCAACTCGAAAAAGAAGGCTCCTCCGCTTTCTGTTAATAATATTTTAATTTTTCGAATGAAAAGCAATGAAATTGAACCAAATAATGTAAATCTGAGGCAAAATAGTTCATCAATTTTGACCAAAACAAAACATTTATCGTGACGCAAGCAGTTGTATTTGAAACAAATATTCGAGAAAAAATATAGGAAAATTATGATTCTTTTTGATTGCAGAGTTTTCAATTTAAACTTGCAACCATGAAATTAAAATAATGAAATGAATGAATA
>NC_046664.1:64358854-64361610 GCF_010883055.1 Belonocnema kinseyi
GGATTTTATTGATACTGAATTATGAAGATTTTACCTATCAAACCAAAAAACCCCATCGCGCCACGATTAAAATTCACTTTACTGGAGCTCAAAGTTGGGAGGTGATTTTTTTTCGCATCGCGCTTGACTCTTGTGCCAACCCTTTCACGCGTCGTTTCTGCGCTGTGTGATGCCTCGCAGCCCTGATACGTTTTGGCTCGGTTGATTACAACTCAATGCGCGCGCTTAGACATTTGTTACATTCTCATCAGAGAAGGTATAAGATTTGTGTAAAATTTGACCAAGTTTGGCCAAGTTCATTAGCCAGCCATTTTAGATGAAAATTCAAAAAGTGGGCACAATTTGAATATTTTTGAGGCCACTTTCTTAAAAATTCAAAAATTCTCTGTCCGGTTATTCATAGAATTCAAAAAATTTAACAATTTATCCTAACGAGTTTTTTGAAAAATCATAGATTATTAGAGTTATATTATTTTCAAAATCCAGAAAAACAAACTAAAATGAACAATTTAAGTCAAACAACGCATGATAGGAAAAAAAGTCTGAAGAAGAAAAACGTTGCTTTTTGAAAGCCCTAGAGGATTATGATAACTACTTTTTCAATTTTTTCAAAAAGTAGAAAATTCCAAATTTGATCGTACCAAAAATGTTTGAAACCACATTTTTTCATGATTTAAACATTCTATGTACGGTTGTTCATAGTACTCTGAAATTAAGGAATGCTCATCAGAGAAGGTATTAGATTTATATAATAATATAATATAATTTATATATAAATCTCTGAATCCCAAAAACAGGTTTTTACAGGTTTTTTAGTGTCCTGAATTGAAAGTAACATGCGTTAGCCAGCCATTTTGGATACAAATCTAAAAAGTGAGAGCAGTTTCAAAAATTTTAAGACATAGCAAAAGTGAACAATAGGGAAAACTTTGCTTTTTAAAAGCCCTATAAATTGATTATAATAACTTTTTTGATTTTTCTTGAAAAATCAAAAATTCAAATTTTGATCGCACAAGAAGTAATGAAAAATTCCATTTTGCCGTCAAACTACGCAAGATGAGAAAAAAGATGAATATACTAAAGTTATTCATCCATTCAAATTTTAACAGCATACAAAATAATATAAAATCCAAACATTACATTATACGGCCAAAGTATGCAAAATACGGTAAAAGGTAATAAAATAAAAATTGTGCATTTAAAAAGATCGACAAAGTTATCAACCACTTTTTCATAGGATGTGTAGTTTTGGCTTTAATAATGAAAAACATAATCAAAAAGTTGACCCCCCTCCCCAGTTATTGTCAAATATCCACGTTTTAAGGCCCCCTGAATCCGAAAAACTGGTTTTTACGAATGAATAACAGAATGCGTAAAACAGTAAGGCTGATCAGTACATTGTATGTATAAAGTTTAAATAACAAAAAAAACTTTGGAAATTAGAAAATTCAGTTTATGAAAAAACGACAAAAGTTGCAATAAAATGTTTAATAACAAACTTTTTTTAAAGAATGCACATTTTTTTAAACGGGAGAATGACACTACGTTTGTTTCAATAGCAATACAAGTTATGAATTATAATAATAAAAATTTATGGAAATGATGTAAAATTTCAGGATAAACTCGAGTGCGAAGCAAGAGAAACGTGATGAGAATGTGTTCGTTAAAGCCGAAGGAGCTTTAACAAAAGAGAGTTCACAATCACCAAATTACTGTTGTCGATGGTTTCACCTTTACTTTTAAAAAGTCTATGCACAAAGAGCGCGCTCAAACTTTCAATACCAATGCATATTATGAATTTTAATAATATGAATTGATTGAAATGATACGTTTTTTAGGATAGCTGTGAATAAAGTTTAATACAAAATTAGAAACAAATATTAAACATAGTTACTGTTGAAATTAACAACGGTTTGTTTGCATTGGATATAATACTTGTATGAATTCAAACGAAGTGTGTGTAATATAAATGAAAACATGGTTGTCTGTACTAAGAATTTTTCTCGATGAGACAATTTCCGTCGGTACTGTTGTCTCGCTACGGATCACGGCATAGAGCAAGGTTACATGTTAGCTTGGTCTAGTGATCACACTTTGGAAATTTGAAAACAAGGATCTCTTTAAAAAATAAGTAAGTCGATTAAAATGAAATTTGTACTTTTTCAAAAAGCAAATTATGCAAGGTTGCATTATACGGATAATGGTTCGAAAAAGCGACTATTTAGTTGTTAGCTGATCAGAGCAAATGGGTTGTTCATTTAGGTAACTCTCATAGTCAACTGACTATTTCAAGTGCAGATATCAGTGTTCAAGGTTGGGATGGAAAATGACAAATTGAAGTGCGGGTGCTAGAGACGTAGTTGATGACGTAGCTAGACAAATAGAGTCGTCCTCGAATTCTGCAGATGAAGAAAGGCTAGAGGGTTGAAGATTAACAAGGGTCTAGCTAAGACGGTAAAGAAAGTTACAGAGATGCGACGAGTTAGACAAATCCCACAATAAATATAAACATACAGGATTATAGACATTATATATATCCTCCTAGTCCGTGTCCTCCGTGCCATCAAGAAACACGAGGGCTGGCGCTGGCCTGTCATTATGATTTCGACGTGCCCTTTGGCCACCCATCTCACGATCATGAGACGTGGCCATGGGTGTAATTTACTGCGATTCTACTTGGAGCCGGTGTCATTTTCATAGATAGCAGTTGCTCCCGGTCGGACCCTGCGGTGGTCGTTTTACTTTTCTTTTAAATT
>NC_046664.1:64361710-64388425 GCF_010883055.1 Belonocnema kinseyi
TACAGCGTGGACCCGCTGGGGCTTACCAAAAAGTATACAATCCGTCTTAAACTCTAATGCTATTCTTATGGGAGTATATGCGGGATTGCATACATTTTGGTAAGCCCCAGCGTATCCACCCTGTATAAAGAGATTATGGAGAAACTCTTAAAATCGGTAAAAATATGCCTTAAAGTTCTTAAAATTATGATATAATATATCGATGCTTGCTAATGGCAAGTGTTAATTCTCTAATATACAACTTTCAAGCAAAAAACGCGACTTGAGATCTATGAATATTCGTTAAGCCTCATCAACTATACATACAATTCTTAATCAAGTTTAATTTTAAGGCTTTTTGACTATTATTTTATTTTAAACAAAGTTTTTTGATATAGTAAAAAAGTTATTATAATGCAATAGTGAAAAAATAGCAGTTAGTACGTTTACCACGCTTATTTAAATCGGTATAAGGTAATTGAATCAAATTTTAATATTAATCTGAATTTGTTAAATAAGCTGAAAAGTACTAAGACAATTATTAAAACTTCAAACAGAAATGGAAATACGAATTCTTAGGTTTTTTATGAAAACTTCAGTAGTTTTCCAAGTTTTCCAGGTTCAGACGTGTTTTTATACTGAAAAATAGTCCCTCATTTTTGCAAATATAGGAAAAAGATATTTTGTGGACCGAATGTGAAATGGAGGAAGTCACAGATTAATTAATATTTCAAAGTAATAATAATAGTACGCGTTGATGAAAGAAGTTTTTTTTCGAGAGGAAGAAGAAAGTGAAAGTTCGAGAGATGAGACAAGATTTATTTTTAGTCGAAAACAAATTAGGTGCTTGGAGAGGAAAAATTACTCACGCATTTCTCCCATTCAAAATTAGCCGAAATGCGCCCTTTTAATTGAAAATGTTTAACTTATATAATGTAATCTCCAAATGTACATAATATTTAAGCTAATCAATACAAATATGCTTTGGTAGAATATTTTTTCAATTTTCGAGTATATGTTTATATACTTTCTTATGTGACATTGTTTGTTCAAAGGCCGTCAATCTTTCGTCATAGTATGTAAAATCTACACAGTTTTAAATTAAAGTATTTTCGTTGATCCAACGTTATCTCTGCTGAAGATAGTAAAAAGTTACAACCAAATGTGATATTATTATATTATCATTACTATGGTTATACCACGGATAACTAATTTAGTTTACATTAGAAAATAAAAATTGAGTGATTGACAAAAAATGGAAATAATCTTTGTTATCGCTCTCCTTTGGAAAAATGCACACTAAAAACTCTGGGATTAATTTTGTTGCAGGTAATTTCAATATGGTGTTTCATCTCGCTCGTACTTGGGGTATGAAACTCCTTGATTGTTTTTGCCGCAAAACTGTAAAAATAGTTGACAGTAGGTGACGTTTTGTACCCTAAGTCCGAGGGAAACGATACGTTCTGAAGTGGCACCATTCACAATACCAAGACTAATTTTTGTTTCAGCTATATGGTACCCTGAAATTAGTGTTAAATTCACACTTTCTTTTTCCTGTGAGTTGAACATCTTTTTCTTCTTTATTAAAATATTAAAAGGTATGCTTCTCTTTATAAAACAAATAACCTAATACTAAAAAAGGACAAAATCTGGAAAAACGTTGTTGTAGTTGTGCGTACGAAACACTATCAAACGGATGTTTTCATATTGTAAGAGAAGAATAAAAGCAATATGTGAATACCGATTTTATTTTTGGAAAATACACATGGTTTTACACAAGCTTTTGTCTGAGTTTAAGATTCGAATTTGAAATTCAGTTAATGAGGTCTTATATTCAGACCAGTTTTTCTAAAAGATATATGAACTATATGGAAAGTATTGCGTCTAGATGAAGGTAGAGGTTCATCCATTAGGATGTTGTACACGACGAGGTGGACGCAGAGCTGGAACTGGAGGAGCTGGGCGGCGACGGTGGCTGTTGTGGAGGACCATATCCATAGTTATGGCGCTGCTGTGCTTACATTCTGTAAAATGAAAATAATGAGACTTATGAACCCATAGAGTTGAGAATTACTGAAAAAACCCATAGAAAAGCAAATGAGAGTAAAAATTTCAGATCAGAACATGAAAAATGTTGTATATGTATTTACAGGGCTCACAGTCTATCACTTTTTTTAGTATTCCACTTTTACCCCCTTTCATACATTTCCCCCTTAAACTTAAAAAGGGTTTCAACTAATTTTAGCCTACCAATTTCCTTGTGTTTTCTTGTTGCAAAAGTATCAAATCTCCTTTTACCAGAAGCACGAATAAAAGGTCCGGTGTTTTTTTCCCGAATATTTTAAGCGATGAAAATTCAAAACTATTTATCTGCGTTATCGCGATTGATAAAAAATATCACATTTTAAAAAACCTGAAATTTAATTTCTGGTTCAAATTTGTATATCCGATCAATTTCCGATTCTTCCCAGTTTTATTTTAATTTTCGGATTTTTCCATTTCCCAGGGGGAAAAGTCGGATATTAGCCAGAGTTCACGACCGGCGTAGTACCACGCCAGTTGTAATTCAGAATAAATACTAGTACTTTCTGTTAGTACTGTGCGAACCATCGGCATAGTACTGGTTTACTACTAACTCAGTACTGACGGTCATTACTGGTAGAATACCGACGCTGGAATTCCGCCAACCGGTTGGCGCCATACTGGTTCACAACTGGCCCAGTACTGACCGTCACCTTCGGTGAAAGACCGGCACAGAAGTTCCGCCAACGGTTGGCGTGATACTGGTTACCTACTTTCCGATGGTACTGAATTGCGAAACACTACATTCAATTGTTTTTTCTTTCATTGCACGTTCCCATTGAAAATGGTAATTTTTCTTACCTGTTTTGCAACTTATGTTATTTTAAATTCTAGTTATTGCAACTACGGTTTTATAATTTAATTTGTGAATATCACTTTTTCCAACTTCAATCTGCTATAAAAAATATGAATTTTTCTAACTATAAATGGCAATTATTAGGTTTGTAGTATATTTATAAATTAAATGAAAAATGTATTTCTTCCTGTGCTTGCGGCAATAATACTATTTTCTCGGCTATATCCGACATTGCCATCGAACTTTTGTAAATATCAATATTATAATGCCAAATTTTACGATGAAGAGTTTCTCCGTGTCCAGAATCGACCATTGGGGGGAACACGTCTCTCAACTCTCCCTAGATGATTTTTAATTTCACCTAATCTCTCAGCCAAATCTATTCGTGGAAGAAATATATTCTCGTGGCTTAAAACAAAGTAGCCAAGAACGACCATCACATTATTTTAAACCAGCTTATTCACTAAGTGTTCTTAATATGTAGTTTAAGCACGAAAATGTGCTACTAACAAAACTTATAATACATGTTTCTGTTCAGAATATTTTAGCAACTAGGAATTAGCCATAATTTGGAATGATCGTTCTGAAAATTTACTGCACTATTCTAAAGAAGAACATCAATCCAATACCGTATTCGGTTCTCCTGCACTGGTGCACTGTGATCTGCACTGATGCAGGTCGCAGTGAGAAGGAAGAAGTAAGAAGAAGTGAGAAGGAGCGATCGGAGTGCTCTTGGAGTACACCAGTGCAGGATAAAAGAATGCGCTATAAGTTCTGTATGTACTAGATTTTCTCGTCTTAATCATGCATTAAGAAGAAGCTGCCTGTTCCCTATGTTGAATTAAGGAGAAACTTCACGGTCTTTCGGAAACTTTTGAATATTGACTAATTCTGCTCAAGTTGTGCTTTAGCACACAACCTTAGGGGCCAAAAAGAAAGATCAAGTTCGTTAACTTGCTATTTTTATTTAAAAATTTTAAAAATTAGAGCAATTTCAAAATTTTTCATACCATTTTTTTGTATAAAAAGAAAATTATAAGATATAGGATATGCAAAATTAAAAAAAAAAGAAAATTAAAACTTCAGGTCAACCAACACACAATATGAAAAAAAGTCAAGAGAAGAAAAACGTTGATTTTTAAAAGTCCTACAAAATTATCGTAAACACTTTTTGAATTTTTTAAAAAAATCAAAAATTCAAATCTTGATCGCACAACAAATAATGAAAAATTCGATTTTGCATATGACGCGTAGTTTTTGTTTTATTTGTAAAAAACAACATTAAAAATACAAAACTAATTTTTTTTATAAACGGCACGTGTTACGGAAAAAAATAAATAGAAAAAAGTTTTTTTTTTTAAATAGCTTAAATTTGCCAGGCATCATTTTTGATAAAACGCGTGGTTTTCTTTTAAATCGTAAAAAATAATATTTAAATACAAAGAAATTAAATTGATAAAAACGACACAAGTGATAATAAAATATTTAACCCCTTCAATGTGTACACCGAAAATCACATAGTGGGCCCAAAATGTGGAGAACTATGTACCAGATGGATTTAATTAAAAAATGGCACTGAGGGGCACTTGGACCGCTGAGTGCGAATTCCAGGTGAAAATTCGAAATTTTAAAATGCCTGATCTAATATGGCGACCATAAATTATGATTAATCCTAAAAGTTGGCGGATTTGGATAATAATTGGTACAAAGTAAACCCCAGAAAGTGGGACGATGGTCGTGGGGGCTAAAGCGTAGGCTTTGGACCCACTCCTTCGGCTTGTGGGTTCGATTCCCGCCTCGCACTCTGGAAGAGTCTCGGTGGCCCATGCGGTGAACACTACCCTAGCAAGGGAGGTGTTCATCTCCGGAGAGTCGTGGGACCGGTACCTCTAGAGAAAAAGGTTTTCTCTAAGTACTTAAGGCTGTTGCTCTTGGTGGTTCGGAACCCACCTTAAACTGTAGGTCCCCCTTCCACCACCAAGTAAGTGTGTGGAGGGTGTGTAAAGGAATAGAGAAGGTGTAAGAAAAATGTAAACCCTTAGGGGACACATTAGAAGCTTCCATTCCAAGTAAATCCCAGAAATGAATTTTATCTTTAAATTGGATAAAAACTGTCCCGCACGTTTATCTGATGAAAGATAGAAATTATATGACAGAAAATAACATTTATATGATAAAAATATTTATTTGACACGTGCGATATGTCAAACTGCTGCGCCTAGGTTTACCGACAAAATTTTCTCCATAAATTGATAATCCTCGCGGTATTCTTTTTTTCACTTTACTTAGATGATTTTAATAATAAAATAATTCAGCTATACGAAAATAATACATAGGCTGCACTTTGGTTAGTTTATTTTTTATAGTGTTTGTTTACAATTTTTGAATTCTCCATCAGGGTCGATAGAAACTAAAGGGTTTGTTCAACAAATGTAAAGAGCTGAACTTGGCTGAGTGTTCACTACACGGAGAAACTCTTGATCGTAAAGTTTGGCATTATAATATTGAAATTTACAAAAGTTCGATGGCAATATATGGTTTAGCCGAGAAAATAGTATTATTACCGCAGCCATAGGAAGAAATAAATTTTCCATTTCATTTATAAATATACTATAAACCTAATAGTTGCCATTTATAGTTAGAAAAATTCATATTTTTGATAGCAGATTGAAGTTGAAAAAAGTGATATATAGTGATATAAAAAGTGATAATATTAAATAATAAGTGATAATTAATGATTAAATAAAAGTGATAATAAAAGTGATAATATTAAAAAGTGATATATATAAAAGTGATAGTCTCAGGTCCTGCGTTTGAGACACCGTTCACCCAGATATTCGTATTACAGGAGCCGATAACCCAGGTATGCTCAATCCAGAAGCCGATCACCTACATATTCTCGGTCCAGCAGCCGCTCTCATACACGCCGGCACAGACCAGATATTCGGGAACGAAGCCCGAGAAGACCGACCCATCGACACAGCCTAGATATTCCAGAACGACGCACGAGAGGATCGGCTGAGTATGGCCTTGCCGATCACGACCCGCGAGGTGAGACGGATAAAAATGTTTTTTAAAAAACTCGTCCTCCAAAAGACGGACGAGAATTGTCCCAGTCACCAGAATATAGTGATCGCTCATCAAGCCAATCTTCAGACTATGATGTTTCTTCTTCTGGAGAATTTTCAGAACCAGGAGGTGATGACGAACTCAAAACGGACATCTTTAAAATAATCGACGAAGATTCATCAAATTCGGATATTCCTGGAGGAATTCTTCATAATGTTTTGAGTAAAAATTGGTCTGAAATTTTAACGAAGGGCTTATCGATGGAAATTATTGAAGATCTAATAAAGAAGTATCCTCCGCCTGAAAATTTCAAATCCCTTAAGGCTTCAACTTTAAATCCAGAGGTGAGATACACTATGTTTGATGCTTCTCGTACTAAAGATTCTTACCAGGTGACAGCCCTGACCAAAGTTGGTGCGGCCATATTGGCAGAAGTTCAAAGCTCAAATGAATCAACGTCGCTATCGAATGTGAGTAAGTTGGCTGGAAGGTTAAGTTTGTTTATTGACAAATGGAAAAAATTTACAGATGATAGCTTAATTCTCGCATGTATCAGTGGTTCTTAAATTCCTTTTCTTGTACCACTTATTCAAAAATTTAAACCTAGTGCTAAAAAATTATCAGATTCTGAAGGTTTCCAAATTTATATTGCCACAAATGAACTTACTATATCTCTAAAGGTGTTGTTTCAGAATGTCAGCCTTGCAAAGGCCAGTTTGTTTCATCTTACTTTTTAGTAGATAAGCCAAATGGTCAAAAGAGTTTCATCCTAAATTTAGAGAAACTAAATTATTTTATAGAAGCATCCCACTTAAAATTAGAAGATCAAAAGACCGTCATGAGGCTTGTAACAAAGAATTCTTTTATGGCCTCTATTTATTTGAAAGATGCTTACTACTTAATATCAGTTTCAGTAGTAGATAGAAAATATTTACTTTTTGAATTTAATAATATACTATACCAGTTTAATTGTTTGCCCTTTGGTCTCTGCACAGCACCATATCAGTTTACAAAAATAAAGAAGCCCCTAATTTAATGTTTGAGGAGCAAAGGTTTCTTATCTGTCATTTATTTGGATGATATTATTTTAATATCAGAAAACAAACAAGATTGTTATTTAAACATTACAAAAACGAAAGAAAATTGAGAATCTCTTGGTTTTATAATTAATTTTGCAAAATCTTTCTTAATACCTACGCATAAATGTAGATTTTTGGGGTTTTTCTTTAAGAGTGTCATCTTGACAGTTGAATTACCATTGGAAAAAAAAGAAAAAATTAAAAAATTGACGCAAAGGTTCGAATTAACTACTGAATGTCGAATCAGAGATTTTGCACATTGTATTGGTACTTTAGTTTCAGCATGTCCTGGTATCAGATATGGGTGGTTATATACAAAATCAATGAAACGAGAAAATTTTTTAGCTTCGAAAAGTGGGGAAATTTTGATAAGTCAATGAAATTGTCAAAGAAGGTAAAATCTGAGCTTCAGTAGTGGATTAAAAATATTTCGTTTACAAAAAATCTTCCTAGAGATTCTCAGTTTCGCTTAGAAGTTTTTTCAGACGCGTCACTAACGGGATAGGATGCATATTGTAACGGAGAAAAGGCGCATGGTTGGTGGAATCCAGACGATCAAAAGAGTTCTACTAATTTTTTGGAATTAAAAGCTGCTTTTAATACTTTTAAAAGTTTTGCCTCCAACGAAAGTTCTTGCCAAATTTTCTTTCGAATTGATAACACTACGGCAATTTCCGATATCAATCGTATGGGCGGGGTACAGCACAAAAAATTACATAATATAGCAAATTCCATTTGGCAATGGTGTGAAAAACGAGGCATTTAGATTATTGCTTCTTACATTAATCTAAAGAAAACGTAGTAGCAGATAGAGAATCTCGCGTTCTTCCTCCAGAAACTGATTGGAAGTAAAGTAACTGTGATTTTCATAGTATAGTAAAAAGATTTGGAAATTTTGAAATTGATTTGTTTGAAACAAGTATCAATAATAAATGCAAAAAGTTTGTACCCTGGCTTTAAGACCCAGAATCCATGCCTATGGATCCTCTTACAATATCATGGAAACCTTTTTATTTTTATTCTTTCCCGCCCTTTTCTCTAATTATACGAATAATAAGAGAAATTATTGATGACCAGGCAGAAGGAGTTTTATTAGTACCTTATTGGCCCACCCGAGTGTGGTATCCTTTGTTTTTAGATTTATTAACTGATGAGCCAGTAGTATTAGGTCCACGAGTCAACTTATTTACATCTCCTTTTAGGAAAGTTCATCCCTTAGCCTCCAACTTTATCCTGGTAGCCGGCAGACTATCTGGAAGGCTTTTCAAAGGAAAGGAGTCTCGAAATCGGGTATTTCTATTATGATAGCATCTTTATCTTTGGCGACAATTAAACAATATGACAAACCTCTTCGATTGTAGTGGCAATATTGTGATAAAAACAAAATATCAGTGTTTCATGCCAATTCTAAGGATGTGCTTACATTTCTAGTACAAGTTTTTGAGCAAGTCAGAAGTTATGGTACCTTAAATACTTACAGGTCTGCAATATATTTAATTTTGATGTCAGAAATTAGTAATGAGCAATTACTTAAGAGATTTTTTAAAGCTGCATCGGTGGTAAAACCATAGAAACCTCGATATAACTCTACTTGGGACCTTCAAATTTTCCTTAAATTTTCAAAATATTGGTACCCTAACAATCAATTGTCTCTTAAAAATTTGACACTAAAATTAGTAATATTAATAGCCTTAACCACGTTTCAACCTATGCAAACATCATAAAAAATGTTCTTAGAAAATATTATAATTTCAACAGACATTGTTCAGATTAAGATTCCGAATCGGATCAAAACGTTTAAGGTAAATAAACCGCAACCGTGTTTGATTATACCTTTTTTCGAAGAGCAGCCAGAACTTTGCGTGGCTTCAATCTTGAAAATATACATAGAAAAAACGCCCCGTTAAGAAATAAAATAAGTAATATGTTTATTACCTACAGAAAGCCCATTTGAGCTGCAACAACTCACACTTTGCCGCGATGAGTAAAAGGTGTTCTAAATTGCAGTGGAATAAACACAAATATTTTTAAGTCCCTTATTACGAGACACGCTTCTACTTCTGCTGCTAATTTAAAGGTCAAATTTAAAAAATTTAAAGGCTAATTTAAAGTCAGGCGGCTGGTTGGTCAGAAAGTTCTCAAGCGTTTGCGAAGTTTTATAATAGGCCTCTATGCAATAAAGCAATGTATGCATGGGCGATATTAAACCCTTCTCAGTGAGTTTGCGTTTTTTCACAATGTTCCAAATTTTGTATAAAAAATAAAATATGTAAAATTGCAAATACTCTTTCTTTAAACATCGACGTAATGATCTAGAAGAACGAGACGACGAAATATAATTAACCCGGACAGGGTATCACCGTATAAGATGAAAGTCACGGACTGCCATTTTGTTCCTTTTTTGAATTTAAATATGCTTTAAAACTGTAATCAGATCTAGTAGAAAGGTATTACTACGTAACGATCTATTCGAACGAGACGACTCATATAATCCCGATTGAACTTCACTTACAGGTAAGTTCGTTTAATCGGTTAATTATACTATCAAATTTTATAACTGAAAGTTTCTCCGTGTATAAAGTATAAAATAACCAAAGTGCAGCCTGTGTGTTCTGTAAGGGTAGATAAATGGTTTTTTGGTTAAAATCATTTAAATACAGTGAGACGATTAAAAAAATGAATACCGCGAGGCTTTTCAAATTTATGGAGGAAATTTTTTCGGTGAACATAGACGCAGTCGTTTAAGATCACATATGTCAAATAAATATTTTCGTCAGATGAATTTGATTTTTCTTTAGATAAACGTGATGTAGCGTTTTTATCGAATTTAAAGATAAAAGTTATTCCTGGGGTTTACCTTGCACTAGAAGATTTGTTGGGTCACTGCATACGAACTCCAGATCCAAATCAAAAAATTCTAAATGGCTGATCCAATATGGCGACGATGAAAATTGTGGTACTTCCCTTTGACGTTGTTGGTTCCCTATGACAATGGCTAATGGATTTTTGAATATGGATATCAGATTTGCTTCCAGTGAAAGGAAAAAAACACAGAGTACCGACTTCCGTCGGAAGCAGTAATTCATTTTATTTTTCCGAACTTTGTTCCGCCATATCGAGTCAGCAATTCTGAATTTTCGTAATTTGACCCCATATTAATTTTTAGGGATATAAATATCTCTATAGTTCCAATTTTCAGAAAAATACGCCAACTCATTACATTTTTCAAAACTAAATTACAGTTATCGTTACTTTGACCTTTAATATTAAAAGGGCTGTGCATAAATGTGGGTAAAACAGAAAGACCAAGCGCGAAGCGAGCGAAAGTAGCCGTGACTAGTATCAGATAATCTTGCTGAAAAATGTAAGATTATTTTGAGAAATCAAAATATTGACTGTTTGGAGTTAGATTCCTATGAAGCCTGAAAGTAGAAATATTGTGACAGTGATTCTCCTCGATTCGACTTTACAATTGATAAATATTAACATGTAGCTTCTTTATTTTGTTTTACAAAATAAAACGAAATATTCCTTGTTTCTGTAGAAAAAGTCGGTGGAAGAAAAAATCATTACATTTAGTAAAATACATTTGATTTGGGAAGAAGTTCTTCGCTCAATTACACTTTCGTTTACACTCATATATTATCCTGATGGTATTTAATTGTCATTAACAAGGCAAATTCTTTGATAATATATTTGTCCAACAACAACAAAATTGTTACGGATACGACACAATTTTTTTGAGCGTGCTACACTTTTTGGCCGGATTAACCAAACGGTCCAAAAAAATAATTTGGTTTGTTCAACCCATCGGTTTTGTTGATTCTATGGCAACCAAAAAGTTTTGTTGGGACAACGAAACTTTTGGTCTGTCAAACCAAAAATTTGTCTCCGTGTAGAAATTGCCCTAATAGTTCCTAATTATAGTGGGGCTTTATTAGGGGCTCCAACAGCTTACCTTTATTAGGGTTGCCCCCATCAGGACCTATCATGGTCCGAATATGACAAACCTTTTAATTGAGATGACTTCTATAATAACCTCCTATTGTGGCCCTGGAGAGGATCGCTTTAGACCCTAAATAATTTGATGATCAAAAAAAAATTTTCCTAATACAAAAAAAAATTTGAAAAATCTGACATGCTAACTCATTCGTTCTAACTGTGCACCACGCCATACATACTTTTGGATCATCTTTTAAACATTTTAGACTATTTTTGAAAATCGATGAAAATTTTAGTGAATTATTGTTCTCGTGTAAAATTGATAGCGGTAAGTATTCAGATTGAAATAAACCTTTAGCAGATTAGCAAAAAAGTACGCTGTGAATGATGTTTATAGGTTAGGTCATTGTGTCACACGCGTTCCACATGTGAAAAAATGATGATGTTTATATTTATTCAACTTGATTCATATGAATTGTATATTATTTGTGCGAATTATCTAAAAGGATTTTATCCAATTATTTTCATAAAGAGAAGAGGCACCCAATTTTTAAAGTATTTGAAGACGCTTGAAAATTTGTTCACGAAAATCCTATTTTTTTTATACATTTTTATTATATTAAAACAGTAATCATAATTTATTTTAATAGATAAATTGTTTTTTTCTATGACTATCAACTTTGCAGATAGCTGAAACTCTCAAATTCATGGAATAGTGCATATAAATTCAAAAATCTGGACCTAATCTATAAATAAATACGTCACTTTACACGCAGAAAAAACAAATGTAACATTTACTTATCAGGAATTGTAAAGGGTTTCTCGTAACCGTAACAGTATAAACTGCTCTTAATAAGAGGGTCAAAATGTCAAAATCACTTAGCATTTCGTAAATGTTACAATGAATTTAAGGTTAATTCAACGGTTATACTTCAATTAAATAAACCTCTATTGCCTCGTATTACATACTGTACGACATGCAAAATCCATTGAACCGAGATTAACGTAGTAACGTATTAGTATTAGTTTACTTAGGTCGCCCCTAAAGTCGCAACACAACTTATCCGCGCGTAGCACCGGGTGAATTCACGACGCAATCGGCAATTAATGGATTGAGTCACCTAAAAAACATTCCTTTTTGACATTTCTGTGTCATTCGTCACGTTACTCCATTTTCCCACTTTGCAAGGAAGAGGTTTTATAAAAATAATACAAATTTTGAATTTACAACTTATTCACAGATCGCGTACACTTTAGAGTTTATTGGAGCAAGACGTGTTTTTGTTCCGTGACTGTTTCAGCTGACATATAGATATGAGGTAAATGCGAGAACTTTTTCCGTGTGCCGCGATGGCATGGTCGCGTATTCAGAAGTTGTTTCTGAGGTAGCCACCCTCAATTACAAATGCATTTCAAATCAATTTTACAGATCGCACCTCTTGTAATAGTATAGTGGTTAAGACAATTGACTTGCGAGCTTAGGTTTATGCGTTCGAATCCCCCTCCCCTCCCACTGTGTGTGAAATTTTAATTGTATTAAAAGCTTTATAACTTATAAATACTGATTAATTATAAGTATATCCGAAAATGTATATAATAATTACCGTGCGCTTATTTATTAATTATTTTTTAGCAATACTCTTTCACAATTTATAGTGCTGCCTTAACTGTAGCCTACAGCGATAACATAATTTAGATCTCTTTATAGCATTCGTTAAAGTGACATGATCATTCGTAATTGCAGCATCCAGGAACTGTACAAAATAGCGACTGTACTTGGAAGATCGGTAGATTTAACTTGGTTTTCAGTAAAATATTTTTGCACAAATATTTATTGCACTAAATGCCATATTGGAACCCTAACGAGGGCCCATAACATTAATTGCGAACTAATAAGAATTTGTGTTAAGGGCCTGAACAATTTTCTTTGACGTCCCCTAACAATTTTGCGTAACCAAACTAGTACGGCCCCTAACAATTTGCCCCATGCGGACCCTAATAAAAATAGGGAAACCCTATCAGGCACTCAACGATACCTCATTAGGATTTCTACACGGGTCTAACTATTTATACTCGAAACTGTAATTTCTACTTCTACAGATATCAATGCATCCATTATCGAATCAGCGTGTTTGGCACGTGTCACTTGCATTAGCGTGTATTCGTCACGTCCTCATATCACCAATATCAGCATACCATCTTTATTTTGAATCATGGGTCGATATGTTTTACTATTAATGATAAACTATAGAAATTCTTCTTGTTTCTCTTGCGGTTAAACTTCACTCTATCATTGAAACTGCAATTTTGAAACATCATTTCCACCCTCTGCTGCGATTTAAATGAACGGAGAGATTCTTGCTCGTAAAATTTGGCATTATAGTATTGATCTTTACAAAAGTTCAATGGCAATCTAGGATATAGCCGAGAAAATAGTATTATTTCCGCAGCTATACGAAGAAATACATTTTCCATTTTATTTATAAATATACTACAAACCTATTAATTGCCATTTATAGTTAGAAAGATTAATATTTTCGATAGCAGATTAAAGTTGAAAAAAGTGATATTCACAAATTAAATGATAAAGTTGTAGTTGCAATAACTAGCAGTTAAAATAACATAAGTTGCAAAACAAGAAAGAAAAATTACCATTTTCAATGGGAAGGTACAATAAGAGAAAAAACAGTTAAATATAGTGCTTCGCGATTCAGTACCGAATGACGTCATTACAAGCGCCGAAGTTCATTAGGATGGTAGAATTCCTAAACCTTATAATTTGTTTTATCACAAGAAAATATCTCCATTCTGCCGCCCCGGAGACCCGTGTTCAATTCCCGCCAGGGCTAATTTCTTCTAAGAAGATTTTTCCTCTTTCAGCTCAGAATAAAATATAAATATCTAATTGTATGTTTAATGTATAAAATTTATAGTGCGTGCAACTGTCATATATATTTAAAACAGTTAATGCGAATTTATTTTCCTCTTTCGACCATGGAAGTTTTTCCTATTTTCCATGGCAAAAAATAGAAATGCGTAGAATGAACATAAATAGAATGTCTTTACTATTGTGTTTTTTAAACTTCACAATCTGTCCTAGAGATTTTAGGAAGTTTTTTGTTTGGCATAAGTGCAATTATTTAATCATTTATTTTATATTCCAATAAACATAATAACTTCACAGTTTAATATTCACAATAGTGATTCTTGCAATAGTGACTATATCCTGGCTTGCTATTGTCCTATTGTAAAAATAAATATTATACTATCAAATTTTATAACTGAAAGTTTCTCCACGTGAAAGGGAAAAGGAACTCTTGAATCGTTGCATAGGACAAAAATGTAATATTTGTTTCCTATTCGAAGAAATTCTTAGATGAAATTATTGATAATATTCTTTGATTAGCACTACCATTGTTAAAAAAATTAAACATTACTCTCAATGAGATATTTTAAACCTTTCAAAAATCTGGGATGCTAAAGTTAGATACATTCGTAAGAAGGTACAAAAGAAACTAAAAGTCATGTAAATAATTTATTGGTTCGTATGTTATACAGAAATTTATCGACGATTTTTGTCACATCACACTGGGACCGCACTTTAACGGAACCTGATATACCGTATGAGGTGGTCCAAGGGGTCGAAAGATGCACTTGAAAGGTCAGCAAATTCGCGCAGTTTGCGGTTCGGCACAATAAAAGACCACAAGCAAAAAGGAGAAGATACACGATTTAAAGAACTCCGATTCACCGTAAAGGACATTAAGGGTACCCTTGAAATACCTGGTAAATCGCAGTCTTAGTGTATATAATATGATTAGCTTCTCAATCAAAATCAATTTCACCTTTTCTATTCTCAAGGAAAAATTATGATATTAAAGACTAGTATTGAAAATGAGCTATGTTCGAAATCAATCAGTCCGTGATAAAATCTTCCAGTATTTTAGTAAAAAAACAGCATTTCCTCATTATTTAAATTTTATTGTCACAGTTAACTTAAAAATAAGACTAAAGCATATAATAATTTATTTGTGATTGAGATTGGACATGCAAAGAGCTTCAATGTCAATCACTGAAAGATAAAAAAACAACACTGCAACATACATTATTTTCTTTCTTAGTATTTTCCCACACGCCGAGCGTTTCAATTTCAGCTCTCCCCGAACCAAATCAGATCATTTTTAGGCTATGATAAGACTGTTATAAAAAGTGCATTCCTTGATAATAATGACACGATGGTAATGTTTACAGAGTTTCTTAGCTATGGTTATAAACATTTGAAACCAAACAATCAGCTGACGTAATAGGTTTTAAGTGTCAATCAAAAACTAGAATGTTGATTCTGCACTTGAAACAGAACTGAATACTTTTCTGGCGGACTTACACATTTTATGTTCGTTTATTCCAGCAAACAAAATTCGTTTCACTTATATCGTGTGGGCATGCATATCAACGCGTAAACGAACATTTGCACATGGAGGATATCGCCAGTGATTAACGATGAGTGGTTTTTGAACAGTCAACAGCCGTGCTATGCAAAGTTTTCAGGCGAAGACATCATTCAAATGGGCTGAGGTCCTAATGGCTCACTATACCCCGACTTATTTTGGGGATTGAATGTGCCTCCCTCTGTGTTTGCGAATATAGATGACATGAAATGCAGGACAGGAAAGCTGTTTTACGTCCAAAGGCTTCTAAAGTACTTTACAATAAACTTTATTCGCATTCCGACAGTTTTTGTTATCGATAAAGCCTTTTGGCCCTCACTGTAAACATGAAAATATAGCAACCTGTCACAGTCAGAAAACGAATACGCAGCATTTCATACGGAATTATTTGTTTCTAAAATGTATACTCAAGGAATGCATATTACCAGTCGCCTTAATTTTTATTTTGTTATAGTTTATGATCTCCCTTACTTTTATAGATACTTTATGTCAAGATATGTCGAAATTTTATTACCGATTCTTTGTACAGTTTACACTACTATCGTACTTTCGTGCATCTTTCAAGTCATAATATAATTTAAATTTATTTTTATTACAATGGAATCAGGATTGATGCATTTTGAAATATATTAGGTCATATATAGATCTTTCCGTTAAGTATACTGCCATTTAAAATTCAGACACATCATATGATTTATATAGAAAAAATATTTCAACTCTCCTTCATGACATTTCCGATTTTAGTAAACCAAATATAAGTAAATATGAAACGAGTTGACTACCTCATTGACGAGTCTCGGTTACGTGGTCGTTTTTGAATCACGATTCTAATAAAAGGATTAAATTAATTCGGTTAATATGACCATATCGAGAGAAATAATGGTGCTGGTAGCAAACTACATTAGACTTGTAAATGTGTACAGTAGAAAAATCGATAAAAACGTTTTCAACGCGATAATCCAGAGTCACATGACTTAACTTCGCACTAAATGTGATTCATCGATAAACAATTTTTTAAAGAGACAGCCGTGAATATGAAATATGACATTATGGAATATGAAATATTTCTCATAAAATTCATAATTCAGACAGTGACAGTTCAATTATTCTTTCGGATTTTTATCATCATGGTGAATTTACTTGTTCTGCCTGAAAAATTAAAAAAATGAATAAATAATGTATTTATAAAAGGTCAGTCTAGAAATTAAGAATTAGTATAATGATTAAAGATTTTTTCTTATATTCGTGGCTTAAATGATAGTAATTCACAAGATGGTATCGTTTACTGACAATATTTTTGTTACTTGTTTGACGTAATATTGAATACCAGAAAAGTTTTTCAAAGTTTTTATTGAAAAGAACTTCAACTCCAAAGAGAGGTTTATTCCTTTCTAATATATCATGAACAAAAGTGCAATAATGGTTCGTTTTCTGTGTAATATGAAGGCGCCTAAAACGTGATATATTTTCTTGTATTCGAGTAATATTGAGGCATTGGAAACAAATATTACAATTTCCATTATGAAATTAGATTTTACACTAATGCAATTTTATAACACAAAAGATTTAGAAGTGAATTTCCAGGAATTCTCTTTTTAAGTTTAATATGTTATTTTGTAATAGTTTTATTGATTTTAAATTAAAGCACGTAGAGGAATAATTTTAATGTGTGGAGTCCTTACTTTAAAAAATAGATAAAACATTATTCCATATTTCAAAAACCCGAAAATTTTTTTCTTAAATTATTCTAAATTTTTCATAATGTGAAGGATATGTTCCATGATGGACTAGCCGATTTTATAGTCTTGGAAAGAAGAGATAATTTTTGTTTGGTTGAAAAATGAAAATTCACATTTATTTTCAACAATAAAGTTGTATGTTGTCACTAAAAACGACAAAGGATTTAATTTAACAGTTTTAAAGGTTGTTGAAACTCTTTTAATTATGTTCTACTTTGTAACGTAAGATTAATCACCACACCTATTATATATGTACAAAAAATCATCGCAAAATTTGTTTTTACTCTGGAGGGCAAGAACTACCCCACCCCCTAACTTTCCATTTCCGAGAAAGGAAATCCATGATTTTTTTCGCAATTTAACTATTAAGAAGTGCGAACAGGTACTGCAAAATCCAATTAAATGAAAACGGGGAAATTTTTGATTCTCCAAAATATATACTCATACTTTAGGATTTGGTCAAAACGTGCCACCCTTACCCCCGTAAAAATGTAGTTTTTTATTTTTGGGTAATATTTGGGGCTCTGTGGGGGTGGAGGAAGGGTGGGTCAAAAATAAAAATTATCAGTTTGGTTTTATTTGTTAAACACTCCTTTTCAGCTTAGCAAGTTTCGATCAAATCCTAAAGTATGAGTTAAATTTTTCGAAAATTAAAAATTTCCCAATGTTAATTAAATGGGATTTTGAAGCGCCCAGTCTTAATTTCCCTAAAAAGAACACATATTTCGTCGCAAAGATCCTAGAACTTAAAGTGAACAAGATAAGTTTTTTTTAGGAAATAGTGAAACACCAACTTGTTCGTGTAAGCTTTTGCTTCAATTTACACATATCTATCCTCTTTTCGTGATAGAGCCGTTTGCCACTTTTGTAGGTGCCTAGTACACTCGCGAGGCAATATTGCTTTCTATCTCATCCTACTACAATCGATCTTCTCTCAATCAGGTGCCCTTACCCTTCTCAGTGGACCAATGTATTTCTTGTCTCCTATCAGAGCATTCCAAAAAAATGAAATAAGTAATATTTTGAGTTTAATTTTCAAGGTTTCCAAT
Source organism: Belonocnema kinseyi (assembly GCF_010883055.1). NCBI lineage: Eukaryota > Metazoa > Arthropoda > Insecta > Hymenoptera > Cynipidae > Belonocnema > Belonocnema kinseyi. Next base: position 64,379,894 of record NC_046664.1, read on the forward strand.
TTTACGATTTTAAGTTATTGAACATTGCGTTTAATCTCAAAAAATTTTATTTTGAATAATATCAGAATCTTTTCATTTCAGTTTTATTGTTGTTTAATTTTAGAGTTAAAGTTAAAAAAACGTATTTTAAATGCTTTAATTTCTGAAATGCTACATTTTTTATGATTTCACCTTTAAATATTTAAATCCTAAACATAAAATAACGAATGTGAAAATACTTTTTATGAGAAGCCTTGCACCTGGATTTAATTTGAACGATACACTTTACGGTAATAATTTCTTTCTCGCAGCGAAAAAGAATATTCAGTCTAACTTTATAAAATTCAATTTAACTTTAAGAGATTCGATTCAACTTTCTGTATATATTTTATTTACCGTATTTTACTCTATAATTTACATATTTAAGTTTCTCAGTTTGTCTTGCCAGTCTCTCTCTCTCTCTAGTTTGTTTTTTTCTCTCCCTCACTATTTGGCACAATTTAGGAGTTTTATAAGAACCTTAAATATTCTTTGAATGCATTATACCTATGCCGGCATCAAAATATTTCTCGTCGTTAATTTTCTTTTCCGAGTTAAAAACTATACATAAGGAAACTATCAACTTTTCATCTAGAGGCGAAGTTGTGTGCTTTTCTAGAATATTCCGCAGAAAAATTTCGAAACAGTTTCATCGAGGCGGATCAGTTTCATGAGATGCATCACTTTATGAGTTTTTCGTAATAATAAAATTAAATGAGGAGAAATTATTCTGCAACAAGCAAAAAACGGTAAACATCTTAATTCGTTAGAAAATGAGTGAAAGAGGGGCATACTTGACACCATTAAAGTGCAAAAAACACAGTTCTGTGAGTCACAAGGCATGGATACTTTGCTTCCAAATTACACAAAATAATTTAACGGTTATTCCATCAACTATTTTATTTGCACTAATTACTCGGATTTTGAAATTGTATTCAAGAGTACGAGCGGGTGGCTACTAAATTTTTTTAGTTTCCTCATCATTTAAAAATAAAACATCTGCATTTTTCTGAAAAAATGACAAATACATTAAAAGTAGTTTAAAACATGATTTGAATGGTAAGAAACTTGATAAGAAACTTAGCTTGAAATGTTATTATTTATTCGTAAAAATTAGCGCTCAGAAGAGGACTTGGGTTCAACAACCAACCCGATGAAAGACTTTCAGATCGGCCCACAGTAGACCAAAGAAAATGAATAAATTGATATTCACCAGCGATTCCTCAAATCATTTACACGTTTCTCATTTTTAATTGAAGTTAATAGAATTCCAAAAAAATCCGTCATCATAAGAGAATGTCGCTTATCAGAATGAGTTATACAATAACAATTGACGATTGCGTTTAAACAAATTGTATTAACAAACGCACTGAATGGCTATTTTTAAAGGTAAAAACTAGATTTACTCAAATTAATGCAGTCTATACAGGGTGATTTTTTTAACTTGAGACATTCAAATATCTCGTAAAATAGGTACTCTATGAAAAAAATGTTAAAAATCAAACTTTAATCACTCTAAAGAGTACATACACTGATGTTAAAATCGGTTCCCCCACACCGTCCCCTGGGGGTGGGGGTGGGCGGAAGTTCGAAATTTTCAATACGAAGCTCTATTTTGTATTGCATATTCGGATTCTTTGGATAAAAATGTGTATGATTTATCTGAATCATTTTTCTCGTTTCGCGATAGATGGTGCTGTAATTGACGAAATTCAATTTTTCTTCATTTTACTGTTAATGAGAATGTACGCTTACGATTCTTCAATACATTAACAATAAAAAATACACCATTATCATTGTGACATGATTGACCACGGAAAATAAAAAATTTTCAAATCGCTACAGAATCGTTGAACGAGTGAAATACAAACTCGTACATAAAAAATACATCGAGATGAACATAGGTAGAACCTCCTTTTTGAGGTCGATTAAAAATATGGGCAACAGAGCTTCGGATCTCTTTGGTAATTATTATTTTGAAAAACATGCTAAGACGTATGTCCGTTCTTGAGAAGTAATTATTAAGTAATACGTTCACATTATCAGTGTTTCTGAATATTCCTAAATTTTAGCTCTGGCATTATTGTAGATTGAGGTCAGCGGAGGCTATCGAAACACTACGAAAGTGTTTACTTTTTTCTTTCCTTAAATACAGTAAATTAGAAAAAATGCATTTAAGACAAAACTCATTTTAGTTAGATCAAAGATTATTCCGAATACTACTTTACAATGTAGTATCTAGCCGTACATGAAAAAATTGAAATGGTTCTGGTGTCTGGAGAAACTGGAAGAAATCTTCATAATGCTGTAAATTTCTACGCTCAGCCTTTTCGAAATACAATTGTGTCACATGCTTCATTTTATCGTACTATTACAAAATTTACTACCGATGAAAGTGTTCAGCCTTATGAAAAAGACCCGTACAACAACAGTCACTGGAAAAAATAATGAAATTGCTGTATTAGCTGCAGTTGCCAATAATCCTAAAGTTAGTACACGAGAAATTGCTCGTGATTTCGGAATGTCTCAGAGCAGTGTTTGGAAAATTTTGAAACGTAATAAATTTCATCCGTATCATGTCTCCTTACATCAAGAACTTCATGGCATTGATTTCCAAAATCTGATTGGTCCCCACATTATCGAAGACAGCTTAAATGGTCTAAAATATCAAGACATTTTGGAAAAGGAACAGCCAATGTTGCTTGAAGACTTGAGCTTAGAAATACGACAGAACATGTGGTTTCAACATGATGGTTGTCCGGCACACTACTCAGCGGTAGCACGAGAAGTTCTTGATCGTCATTTCAATGGTCGCTGGATTGGTAGAGGCGGTCCGATAAATTGGCCTGCAAGATCGCCAGATCTTACTTCACCAGATTTCTTTTTGTTGGGCTATTTAAAAGACAAATTGTACAAAGAAAAACCAACGACACGTGAGAATGTGATTGACCGAATTACAAGTGCATGTGCTGAAATTCAAAAAGATACACTTCTCAGTTGTGTAAATTCATTTGAATTACGGATTAATAAGTGCACTGAAGTCGAAGATCATCATCTTGAGCACTTACTTTCAGTAAAAGATGATTACCTGAATACCTCGAATCCGTGAGAGGCAAGGGGACTCACGTTAATCAAGCACCCCGAAGGGAACAGAAAACTGGTACGTCCACGTCATTATTTCTGGATTACACTAAAAGTAGTAGTTTGTTTTAAGGCTAATTTCGAGTATTGTAGAATGGTAAGCGTGCATTCTCAGTAACAGTAAAATTAAGAAAAATTGAATATGGTCGATTACAGCGTCATCTATCGCGAAACGAGAAAAATATTTCAGACAAACCATACGCATTTTTATCGAAAGAATCCGAATAAGCAATACAAAATAGAGGTTCCCATTTAAGATTTCCAACATACCCCATCCCCACCCCCAGGGGGCGATGTGGGGAACCGATTTTAACATCAGTGTATGTACTCTTCAGTGAGATTAAATTTTGATTTAAAACATTTTTTCATAGAGTGCCTATTTTTCGAGATATTTGAAAGTTTCAAGTTAAAAAAACACCCTATATAACTACCATTTGGGCAGCATGCGTACACGTTACAATCAAGCGATATTTGACTTCCATCCTTGGATAGATAATTCGCGCTTATTCTGCCTATTTTAGGTAAAGTTTCGTATGCAATTCGGTCGTAAAGTTTTTTTTCATTCGGATGCAGTTCATTTTTCAAGAAAAAATCTGCTCGTCTCGCGGGTACATCCTCATCGCGCGCCAGGCGCGCGGCTTACGAGTTTGAGCACGCCTACGGCGAGCGACTGTTAGTTCTCGCTCTTCGCGGCTCGATAAATTATTTACTTCGCGCTGCGCGCTCGATCTTTGTGCACAGACTTTTTAAAACTAAAGGTGAAAGCATCGACAACAGTAATTTGGTGATTGTGAATTGTCTTTTGTTGAAGCTCCTTCGGCTTTAACAAACACATTCTCATCACGTATTTCGTGTTTCGCACTCGAATTTATCCCTGAAAATTAATATCATTAACATTAATGTATATTATTATAATTCATAACTTGCATTGGTATTAAAACAGACGTTGTTTTATTCTCTTGTTTAAAAAAATGCGAATTCTTTAAAAGAAATTTTGTTACTGAACATTTTATTGCTTCTTATAGGACATTTAGAAATCGAACTTTTTCATCTTTTGTCTTTTTTTCATATCGTCTGCTATTTGGCTTAAAAGGTTCATTTTCATGCGTTTTTTGGAATTTCGTAAATGTTTCAACTCTGGTAATTTTCGGTTCTATAAAAAAAGCCATCAGGATAAATTGTTCAACTTTTTGAATAGTATAAATATCTGTACAGAAGATTTTTGAATTTTGAAAAAATGGTCTCAAAAATATGCCAAATGTGCTCACTTTTTGAATTTTTATCCAAAATGGCTGGCTAACGAACTTGGCCTTTAGCTTAGGACACTAAAATAGTGTACTAAAGGCCAATCTAAAAGAATGTTTTTTTTTAAGTCGTCGTGCTCACAGACAGACATACATACATACAGACACATTCGCGAGGTGCTAGTCACTCAGAAATCAGGAAGTCACACTAACAATGACTGTTACCGGAATATCGAAGATTTTGTAAAGACCTCCCTCGGACTAACTTCAGATTTTTTGGGACTTACCACGACACTCCCTCGGAAAGATAATCGCGCGGTACTTGTGACATAATGAAACTTACTGAGACTAACTGGGACTAACTTAGAAACAACCCAATAGAATTTAGAGATTCCTACTGACCTCGCAAATTCGTAAAAACCTGTTTATCGGATTCAGGGAGTCTCAAAACATGGACATTTGACAAGAGGGGGGGGGGGATCAAATTTTACATAAATCTAATACCTTCTCTGATGAGAATGTAAAAAAACCATTCATAAAAATATGTTTGCTTTACTTTAGTTAAAAAAAGGTGATCTATTTATTTTTTCTTAACTTTTGTCGTGTGTTATTTGTATTTTTCGGGTGCACAATGTTTGTCTTGTCATTTCTTTTCCTATCTTGCATAGTTTAATTGCAAAATGCAATTTTTGAATTTTGATTAATTTTGTGCAGTCAAAATTTGAATTTTCGATTTTTCGGGAAAATTCAAAACGTTGTTATGATAATCTTGTAGGGTTATCGAAACAGAGAATTTTTGAATCATGAAAAAATGTGGTCTCAAAAATATTTAAAATGCGTTCACTTTTAGAATTTTTATCCAAAATGGCTGGCTAACGAACTTGACCTTAAGTTGAGGACAATAAAAGAGTTTACCAGAGGCCAATCTAATAGAATGATTTTTTCTGAAGTTATCGTGCTCACAGACAGACAGACATAAAGATAGACAGACATACAGCCAGACACATTCGTAAAAACATGTTTTTCACATTCAGAGGGTTTGAAAACCCGGACCTTTTGACAAAAACTGGGGGGGGGGGGGGGGGGGGTCAAATTTTAATTTAATACCTTCTCTGATGAGAATGTAAAAATTATTTATTTGTCATGAATAATTTTTTAATAGTTCTGTTTTTGGTGTTAATCGTAAAAAATAGCATTAAAAACATAATAACATTAAATTTTCTGAAACTCCACACACGATACGAACAACAGAATAAAAGACCAATGTTGTGATGAGAATGTGCCCAGCAGATTTTTTTTACTGGTAATGATATTTCTCATTATTAAAGCCAAAACTACGCATCCCTATCAAAAAGTGGTAAATAACAAATTTGTAGATCTTTTTTAAATGCACAATTTTTGTCTACTTTTTTTTGACCTTATTTTTCATAGTTTGACCGAGAAATGTAATTTTTAGGTTTTTCATTATTTTGTATGCTGTCAAAATTAGATTTTTCGATTTTTGAAGAAAACTCAAAAAGTTGTTATGATTATCTTATAGGGCATCCAAAAAGAAACATCTTTCTTTTCATAACTTTTTTTCATATCGTGCGTTATTTGGCTTAAAATGTTCATTTTCGTGTGTTTTTTTGAATTTTGTAAATGCTATAACTCTGGTAATTTTCTATTTTATAAAAAAAGTCATTGTAATAGGCACACGGAGAAAAAGATATCGCACAATGATATCGCAAAACCTCTATATTGAAATAAAGCGTAATATGATAACATACAAGCAGGTTCAGCAGCTTTGTAAGATATTATAATGCACTAACATCGCTTTTCCACTACTAGAACCCTCACATATATAATATAATAAAATAATAATATAATTTAAAATTTTGCAATGTACGATATCACGATTTTACGCTATTATAATGCAATAATTACGATATATAGCGCATGAATTACGGTATATATTGCAATTTATGCGATATCGTTTTCTCCGTGCAGTTATGGACTTTACTAAATTATGGGGCGGTGATCCCGAGCCTTCGTGATTTCTAAGAGGTCCGTACGTGCTGACGGCGTTCTCCAGGATCTTCAAACCCCGAAAAAAAGGTCTGTAATTCGAGAAACGCCGTAACTGCATTTATTTCGAGCTTCGAAATCCCTTTACCGTGAACGGCGTTTTCTCAAATCACGAGAGGCCTATTTCTGAGGTCCGTAATTCGAAGAGAGCCGTAACTGCCCGTGACGCCGTATTCTGAATTTCAGATCCCAATCAACACCGTCAACTGCATTTTAGATAATTAATTCACATTTCTTAACCATTTTTTTGTAAAAATGAAAATTTTATATGCAAATTAGTAAAGAACAACAACAAAAACAGCAGAAAATAAATTAGAATCCGCGGTAAACGCGAATGAAGGTTCGAACAGTTTTCGTCGATTTTCTCGGTTTCGTTCATTTTGCAGTTTTAACGGTGTTTTCTCAAATCACGGCAGATATTCTCTGTGTAAGATTTTTTTTCAATCTTTCACAAACGGAACCAAATTCCCAATGTTTCTTATATAAAATGCTGCTGAATAAATAAATCCAATATAATTTATTCTTAAATAAAAAGTCACTAAATTATCTGCCAGGGAAAATAATAATTCAATGAATTTATGCAAGAAAAAAAACAATAAAGATCCTTATTATTATTTCTACAAGAATAGAAGAATTAGGCAAAAATGAACTCTTAAGTTCCTTTCTAAGGAAACTAGAGATTTATTCTAGGATTTATATAATACGGAATTCGGTCTTCATGTACTATGGAGTATTCAGTGTAGTATGTGCCGTACATGATAAATCTAAATTCCGGTAACTGAATGCAGGACTTCATGTGTTATTGTCTATTGCCAATCCCAGTGAAATTTAATTGAAATTCCTGAGGCTTGATCGACAGAGAATTCTCTTTACTTTCCACGTTTTTAGTAATTTGATGTCAATGCCAATAAATTAGCCTGACACGTGTCTTCTGATACGCAACTATTCTAATTTTTTTAGATGCAATTGCTTGTTGTGGTCAAATTTCGTCAAAGAAACGGGTAATTGCATATTAATTTCTAATAATCTTCTGTACAAACTTTCGCACTCGCAGTAAGCTAGGTGGTCACAGGGCGAAGTAAAATCATGTCGACAGGCCGGCGAAATTCTCGTGTATCTTGAGGAAACGAAGCGACCCAAGGGTGACAGCTTTCTGCTCACGCCCGTGACCACCCAATTCACTGCCGTGACCCGTAGCCATAGATGTGATTTACCTGGGTTCTACAGTGAGCCGTGTCGCTTTTAAACAAAAATATTACTTTAAAAAAAAAGTAGAATGTCTAACCAAACGACCTGAATTCTGGACCAAAAATATGACGGTAAACTTTCTAAGTAAAAAGAATTAACTTTTAATCATAAAAGATGAATGTTCTACCAAAAGATAAATTTTCAATTTAAGAGGACGAGTTTTCTATCCAAAAAGACGAATGTCCATGAAAACTGTATAATTTTCGACCAAAAATTATTACTTTTTTTACAAAATAGTTTTATCTTTAACAAAAGAATTAGATTTTTAACCAATGAGTAGAGTTATAAACCAACGAGTAAAATTTTTAAACAATCGAGGTCAATTCTGGACAAAAAATATGATAGTAAACCTATTAATTGAAAATAACCAATTTTCAAATATAAAAGATTAATTTTCTAATAAAAGATGAATATTAAATCCAAAAGAACGAATTTTCTATCTAAAACGGCGAACATTCAACAAAACAGTTGTAATGTTGACCAAAAAAATCATTTTTTAACAGAAAAGTTGAATTTATAACAAAATAATTAAATTTTTAACTGGATAATAGAATTTTTAACCAAACGAGATAAATTCTGGACAAATAATCTGACAGTAGACTTTTAATTTTGTAAAATTAACTTTCAGGCAAAAATAGTTGAGTTTTTTTAGCACGTTCTATTCAGTTTTCATTTAATAGAAAAAAAGAGAAAAAGTAGGTATTTCTTGAAAACAGGGGAAAAAGGAGGAATTCTATCAAAAAGGAAAAAAGAGGGGAATAGCGAAAAGAGCATGAAGTTTGCGATATAACAAACTGCGTGTGATTAGATCCAC
>NC_046664.1:64388525-64393414 GCF_010883055.1 Belonocnema kinseyi
TTGAATAACTGAATTTACAATTTAATCAATTTAGTCTATGTAGTGCAATTTATTATCTAGCGTTATGCCTAAATCTAAGATAGATCTGAGTCTTATTATCGGGATGCCCTCGATTTCGTAATCAAAATAAATTGTATCCTTGCTCCTTGTAAATGAAATTACTAGACATTTATTAATACTTACGAATAGATTCACATCTTGAATTCAATCAAGGAAATCCAGAAAATCCTTTTGCAGGAGTGTACAGCACATCACGTGAATTATCTCAATGTATATCTTTGTATCATCCCTGAAAGTAATTTTTCCTACATTATGTAAGTCTTTCCTGTCATTAGGCTTATATTTGGAGATAATCGCTTTATTTCCATTTTTAAAAAATAGAATAAATTCTGGTTTCTTTCCAAGTTGTGAGGTAAACGCCTTTTTTAATGAGAGATTGTAGATATAGCTAAGAGGAATTGCAAGGGTGTCCGCATATATCTTTAAAAGTAAGCCAGGATACTGATATATACTTGAAGTTTATGTATCTGCAAACGATTTCATAATATCTTTGATATATCTTGTATTTCTACTTCGAATTTATACCCCAAATTTCCTCTAGAGTTTGATAATGTTTTTACAACTATGTTATCTCTTGTTATTACACTGTTAAAATATGAAGTAAACGAAGGCATTTAAAGTTTGGTGTCATGGATCAGATGACCATTGACGCACATTCTTTCATGAATCCTAGATTATTTTTTGAGGTTTTCCAGATATAGCTTGTTTGAGATTGAGTCTTAATTTTTCCTTGCCTTTTATTTTACAAATTAACGTTTGGAAATATCAGTGAGGATATTTACAGGCTCCACCCTGAGAAGTGAATCTAGGAACCTTTTTATCTATTACAATATATATACAGTCAATTGCACAACTCTTCTAAATATGTTATCCCATACAATCTATTCCAATCGATCACACTTATGTTTCTAGCTATAGCTATGCTCTACTCGCTTTTCTGTAATGATGATAGTCCTCACGTACTATTGGATCAGTTTTTTTTACCTCGCAATGTTCGAGATTCATAGTTTTTCTTTCATATGCTGTCAACTTGTGCAGGTAGGTTTCATGAAATGTGCACAATACTTATAATGTGAAGAGTTATAATTAATTAATAAAGAGTGTAATTAATTTAATTTTAACGCTAGATTTAAAAAATGTGTATTTATAAATAATTCACAAATCCATACAGGCCACCGAAATGCTAAAATATGGTCGCAAGTAAATATTTCAGTGCAGACAGACTTTTCCGAATGGAAAGTTCCAAAGTTCTATGTTAATAACCTTTAACTTATGGGCACTAGAAGATGTTTTCAATTTACGCAAAAGTCCCTGCTCTACAAGATCTAATTTGGCATCATAAACGTTGCTTTACTCAGAAATGAATTATTTGGGAAAAACTAAGCACGATTAATTTGCCCTGACATATGGGTATATGGGTATTTCTTGGAAAATTAACTAATTTAGAAATACAGATGCAAACATGAGAATTTTATTTTTCAGACACTTTAAACAAAAAATGCCTTTTACTTTGAAGAATCATAACTCAGCAGCCACTAAAGACAGAAGGTTGATAGGAAAACATTGGTTGGACTTACTTTTCAGGATCAGCATTTAACAATTTTTTTTTAAATTTTCTCAGCATTTTGTCTAGTTCAATTTTTTCTGTTGGGCATTTTTCTGTGAAATGATTGGAAAGGTCAATATATGCAAACACAACTTTTTAAATTTTTTAAGGAATTTTTGTGTAGTTTACGTCAGGGCCACTAAATAAACTGCCTTGGCAATCAAACAGGCTGTACGTAGATAGAAAGGTAAAAAAAATACTGGCTGGACGAACATCAAAGTCCCTGGTGATTAGAAGGTGGACATCGTATTTAATAAGAACGCATTCTATCACCTCTAAAAGTACTAAAATTCATTAAATAATGAATCCATTATTCCCCAGTTATAACGATGCAGGTATAGAGCGACCCATATACTTCAATATTCTGAAAGGGCTAGAGAATTTTCAGATTGATCCAGAATTCTCGTGTTACTTATGTAAATAATACGTTTGTTCCGCAACATTGCTCCGACTCAGGTTGCTAATCAATCTCTCTAGTAATCACCCCAAGTGAAGATCCTCACAAAGTCGTTATGTAAGGTTCCCCACTTGGGTCCATTTGTGGCCAAGTTCTTTTGTTTCAGGCGTCATTCACTCTACTTATACTCTTTTTATTAACTATTTGCTGACATATTTTCCTGTCCTGGCATACTTCTCTAGCTTCTTTTATGCCCATGCATTTTTTCATGCAGGCTCTCGTGTTTCTGTTACTTCTTATGTCTCTTCTAACTAGGGTATTATTCACATATTCTAACCATTCTTTCTGTGGTTTACTTCTAGGAACGCTGCCATTTACTTTACCTTAATACACTTGTTTCGTTATTCGTTCATTTCGCATTCTCTCAACATGCCCCATGTGTCTACTAGCGTCTTTTCTGCACCACATTCTTTTAGAATTATCTTGTTACTTACTTTGTCCATCAGCCTTAAGCTTGTTTTGCTACTCGTATATATTGTCTTTATAGCTTGTAGGAGCTATCCATTGACTCCGTACTCTTTCAGGACATCCCAAAGTTTACTTCTATCTACCTTGTCAAAAGCTTTTTCTGGGTCAACAAATGCGCAGAAAACTTTTTTTCCTACTCTCAAACTTTTTTCTATTATTTGCCTTAAGCTAAATATTTAATCCGTACATGACCTTTCTGGCATACACCTACTTTGGACTTCCCAAATCTTTGTTTCTGTTATTTTCATTACCCTACAAATAAGTATTTTTGAGTATATTTTACCTACGGTACTTCATAAGCTAATCCCTCTGTAATTATTGCAGTCGCCTTTATCTCCCTTTCTTTTGTATATTGGTAAGATAATCGCCTTTTTCCAATCATATGGGACGTGTCGCATCTCCAAACATAAATTTATCAATTCGCACAGTCTATGTGGTATTCACTCGTCATCGTGCTTAAGCATTTCAGCGTTAATACCATTTACCCCGGCAGCCTTACCGTTTTTCAAGTTCTTAATTATATCCCTAACCTCAGTAACACAGATTTTCTCAATTGAGATTTCTATTGCATCGTGTTCAACATGGCAGTTGTGGTGTCCTATAGCTTCATCTCCGAATTGTCTCCTACAATAGTCTCTGAAAGCCTCTAGTATTCCGTCTGCTTCATATACCGTCCCCCCTACTATTTCTTATGTTGACAAATTCTGTACTTTTGTTTCCTTTCATTTTTTTATAAAGCAGTTTCTTGCTTCCTTCAAAGTCGTTTTGTATTTTCATCTCGTTTTCTGCTTTAATTGTACCGTTACGTTCCTTAACTAATAGTTTGAGTATCTTGATTTCGAGTCTATAATTATTTCTATATCTATTTCTTTCCTCATTGCTAAGACCTGTGATGTTCAAAGTTCTCCTGTACGCTTCTCTCTTTGCTTTTTGGGCAATCTGAATTTCATCATTCCACCACACATCGCCAGACATTCTTCCTACAACAGCGGTACCACACACTTTGATCGTACATCTAACAAGGATATCCCGTAACTTTGTCCAGGCGCCCTCTATATCTTTGTCTTTTACACGGTCCGCCCATGTTGCTCTACCTATGCTTTCGATTATCTTATTTTAGAAATCTTTTCGCACATCCGGTTTCTGTAGGTTCTCAATTTTGATTCGCGTTTGTTTTGTTTTCTTGGTTTTCTTTTTTCTCCATCTCCAACTTAAGTTTACTTTTGAGATTAGAAGGTAATGATCAGTATTGCATTCAGGCCCCCTCATGACCCTTGTATCTTCGACTTACTCTGTTAGTCTTTCATCCGCAACAACAAAGTCAATTATACTGCGGCTATTTCCTTTAGACCAGTTGTACATGTGGAACTAATTTATCTCCTTTATAGCTTGTTCTTGGATCCCAAAAATTACCTAGTACTCTTTCTGTATCCTGATTTTGGATGCCCACCCATCCGTTCATGTCTCCTAGTAGAATTATTCTTTCCTCATGTTCGTCAATATTTATTGTGTTATTTAAAGTGTCCCAGAAGGCGTCTTTTACTTCTCTGGGATCACTGTCAACTGGCGCGTAGCATGCTATAATAAATATTCTTCTGATTCCTACTTTCATTCTAGCCCACAGCAGTCTGGGAGATACGCAACCACGATCTCCGAAATGCTGCTTTGCTCTTTCATTCAAAATCAGACCTACTCCTTGTTTACCATGTGATTCACTGTCTACTCCTGACCATATTTCAAATCCGCTTTTCAACACGCCGTTTTTTATGTCTTTGGTTTCGCATCCCCTTTTCTTTGTTTCAGGCACACATAAAATATCTAGTTTCCTCACATCCATAGTTTCACGCAATTCTTTTACCTTGAGATCATTTACCCCCCTAGCATTCCAAACACCTAGTCTTCATTCGTCGTCTGAAATATGACGTTTAGATTTTCCGTGTGCATGCCTTCTGTCAATTAAAGTTCCAGTCCTTTCCGAGGCTATTTTGTAGCTTGTATTATTCATTGTTTAGATTATACGCCCAACTATCACCTTTATGCTATAAGTTTATTTTCTGAGTCGAAATCATGCCAAGTTAAGTAGAAAATCGTCATATGGTGGAGATTGTAGTTATAAAGACAGTCCCACCAAAACTTCAGTTAATAAGGGAGGGTTGGGAGAGGGGGGAGGCAGAACTGGAAGCGCGAGAGTCGTCTTGGGTTTGTGTTCCTGTTTTCATGCTGAGAAGGTCACTAGCCTTCAGCAGCGTTGTAATATATTGGAGTAATATCCGGCCGTCTTCTCAGACCAACACCAAA
>NC_046664.1:64393514-64407362 GCF_010883055.1 Belonocnema kinseyi
ATAATATAAAATAATACGATTATAATATAATATAATTTTCTTTTTGCATGCGTTTGTATGCCGTTTTCGCCTAATAAATGTGTAAAAAGATATTTTTATTGAAATCGACAAGTTTGATATTGTATTCGTTTAAGTAATAAATAAAACAGAATCAAATTTAAATGGCTAGCCTTAGTTCTTTTAAAGCGTATAACGCAGATTACTTCTAAAAACCAGACCAAATTTGTATTGATCTCTTCAAGAATGTTTCAAACATTTAACCACACAGAAAGTTAGAAAAAGTAATTATTCGAATAATTGTTCCGGATTTAAAAAGATTATGCACCTTAAAGTATTGAACAAGTGCCAATGACTTTTTTCGAAGACATCCGAACGTGTTCCGTTAACTGAATCTGTTGGGGCGTTAGGCATTTTGGTAAATACTCAGTGCGTGCGTGAGATATCGGGATCGTTTCTTAGTACTTGAGAATTTTTGAGTGCACTATGCTTTATCATCGTAATCAAAAAATACTATTAATAATATATTTACAAAATAATTGAAAATATCCTTGATATTTATATCACAAATAATATTTTATTTTTTCAAATAAACAACAAATCTTATTTTTGTTTATCCATATTGGTGTGAGATTATAAAAAACCTGCTGATTGAAATCGCTGCCTATTTAGAACCTATTTTACTACTTCCAGCACCTGCTAAGGTAGGAGTTATGGCTTCAAATTGGAGCCATTTCTTATTTTATTTTCTTATCTGACTCTGGAAATAAGTGAATTTTTAAACAAATTTCTTTAATATGTGATAAAAACAAATTTTTCCGATTGTGCCCTTTTCAATTTAGAAAATATTAATTGTTACACGGAAAAAAAATTCTTGAGGCGAACGAATGAATCGAGAATATATTAAACTCAAAGAAAGTGTACACTTGGTTTAGGTAAAACGTTTAGTTAGAAGAGTTACACATTTAGTTACTTTATGTAAATTGTTCTCGTAAATAAGGAATTCGAACAAAATTGCTAAGTTCGAAAGTTTATTATTTTCGACAGATTCTGTATAATTGTATTATCTTCAGATTAGAAAAAAATTTAGTTGTTATAGAAATATATTAACTTACAGTAGCCAATTTTTCGTCTGGTATCGTGAAAATGAATTTCCCTGAAATCCGTGTAATGGATTTGGAGGTCAAGTTTGTTGTTTTTATCGCGTTTCTTGATATTTCAATATAGTTATTGCCTACAATCGAAACACATGTAAATTATTATTACTGCATCATAAACTCCATTTAATATTAACATTCGCGCACATTTTAAGTGGTAAAAAGCGTTTAATTGTCCAAATTAAATCTCAACTTTCACTGCTCCCGATTAGACCGTCGCCATTTTATTTCGCTGCTCCCATAATGCACCGGTGCTCTTCCGATAATTGCTTCAGACACCTATTCTTAATATCCCTATCATAGCTATACTTATTAGAGGTTTGACTATACGATATCCCTGGTATATGGAAAATGGTCAAGGATATTCATTTTCGCTGATCCAGGGATCTTTCTAAATTCCTTCGTTCGTTTTCAGCTAAATGTTTGGGCTATAATAAGGAATAATATCCCTGTCACAGCTCAATTTTTTTTACCGTGTATGTCCGACTATACAATATTATCAATTTTTCTTTTTAATACGGCAATTGTAAAACCCCCGTGAAGTTGGCCTTTCGAAGTTCAAATTTTTTAAATTTTCTTTTTACATACGTTTGTACTTCGTTTGTATTGTTTGCACATCCTATATTTTCATTTGCATTCTCCTGGTTACGAAATTTTGGGCGAAATTGATTTCGGGGGGCTAACTTCACATATCCTCCCGAAATTCAAATTTCTCTCATTTTCTTATTATATACGTTTGTATGTCGTTTGTACTGTTTGTACATTTCATATTTTCATTTGTATACTCTTGGTTGCTCGGCTAGGGGAAAATCAGAATTTCTTGTCATCCCCCGAAATTCGAATTTCTCAAATTTTCTTTTTGTATACGTTTATACGGTTTTTACATTTCATATTTTCGTTTGTACCCTCTTGGTTTGCCCGCCTAGGGGAAAATCAAAATTTCGTGCCATCCCCCCAAAATTGGAGTTTCTCAAATTTTCTCTTTGCAAACGTTTTAGGCCGTTTGCACTGTTTGTACATTTCATATTTTCATTTGTACCCTCTTGGTTGCCCCGCTAGAAGAAAATCAGAATTTCTTGTCATCCCCCGAAATTTAAATTTCTCAAACTTTCTTTTTGCATACGTTTGTATGTTGTTTGTACTGTTTGTACATTTCATATTTTCGTTTGTACACTCTTATTTGCCCGGCTAAGGGAAAATCAGAATTTCGTGTCATCTCCCGAAATTCAAATTTATGAAATTTTAATTTGTATACGTTTGTATGTCGTTTGTACTGTTTGTGCATTTCATATTTTCATTTGTACACTCTTTGTTGCCCAGCTAGGATAAAATCAGAATTTCTTGTCATCCCCCGAAGTTTCTCAAATTTTCTTTTTGTATACGTTTGTACGGGTTTTATATTTTATATTTTCGTTTGTACCCTCTTGGTTGCCCGCCTAGAGGAAAATCAAAATTTCGTCTCATCCCCCCGAAATTAAAATTTCTATAATTTTCTTTTTGCATACGTTTTTACGTCGTTTGTATTGTTTGTACATTTCACATTTTTATTTGTACCCTGTTAGTTGCCCGGCTAGGGGGAAATCAAAATTTCGTGTCATCTCTCCAAAATTAACATTTTTCAAATTTTCTTTTTGCATAGGATTGTATGTCGTTTGTACTGTTTATACATTTCATATTTTCATTTGTACACTCTTGGTTGTCCGGCTAGGGGAAAATAAGAATTTCCTGCCATCCCCCCGAAATTAAAATTTCTATAATTATCTTTTGGCATACGTTTCTACGTCGTTTGTACTGTTTGTATATTTCATATTTTTATTTGTACGCTGTTAGTTGTCCGGCTAGGGAGATAAAAATTTTGTGGCATCCCCCCGAAATTCAAAATTCTCAAATTTTCTTTTTGCATAAGTTTGTATGTTGTTTGTACTGTTTTTCATTTCATATTTAAATTTGTACACTGTTGGTAGCCTGGCTAAGGGAAAATTAAAATTTCGTGCTATCCCCCCCGAAATTAAAATTTCTCAAATTTTCTTTTTGCATACGTCTGTACGTCGTTTGTACTTTCTGTACATTTTATATTTTCGTTTGTGACCTCTTAGTTTCCCGGATAGGAGAAAATCAAAATTTCGTGCCATCCCGACGTACATGAAACGTTAGCATAAAGAGAAATTCAAAAATTCAACTTTCGAGGAGACGGAATAAAATTTTGACTTTCCACGAGCCAGGCATTAGCCGGACAACCAAGAGGGTACATTTGAAAATATCAACTGTACAAACATTACAAACGAATACAAACGTTAGCAAAAAGAAAATTTAAGAAATTTCAATTTCGGGGGAATCGCACGATATTTTGATTTTCTCCTAGCCGGGCAACCAAGAGGGTACACACGAAAATATGAAATGCACAAACAGTACAAACGACGTAGAAACGTATGCAAAAAGAAAATTATAAAAATTTTAATTTGGGGGGATTGGCACGAAATTTGGATTTTCTCCTAGCCGGGCAACTAACAGGATACAAATGAAAATATGAAATGTACGAATAGTACAAACGACAGACAAACGTATGCAAAAAGAAAATTTAAGAAATTTTAATTTGGGTGGTTTGGCATGAAATTTTGATTTTCCCCTAGCTGGGCAATCAAGAGGTTACAAACGAAAATATAAAATGTACAAACAGTACAAACCATGTACAAGCATATGCAAAAAGAAAATGGGAGAAATTTGAATTTCGGTGGGATGCGTGAAGTTAGCCGCCCGAAATCAATTTCGTCATATGAAAGCTGAAAGTGTTCTACGTAAATGAGCTTGAAAACGTTTATGCAAAAAATATGTTGTGCTTAGCAGACTGAAAAATGTAAGAAAAAGTAAGGATTTTCGGGTACATTTAAGAACAGTCAAGTTTAGAGCATTATTTCTTATACAAAGGGCGATGGGAAAAATTTGAAAGAATTCATGAATATGAAGAAAACTGTTGTGAACCAATTGCAGTTGAGAAATTTGAAAGCAATAGAAACTTTTACTGTCGACCGTTGGTGCCTTTCTTCGACCCGTGGCCAGGTGCCATCCAAGCATTCAGAACCACGGGTCGAAGAAAGGCATCAGCGGTCGGCAGTAAAACAAAAAAAGGGCCCCTCCGGCTTTCTGTCACTTGTTTTCCAACAAAAAAATGTCTAGAAATATCGCGATTTTCACTAAAAATAAGGCTATCACATCGTCGCGGGTGATTGAAGTTAATTACAGAGCCTATCCATTACAGTTTGCAGTTTGAATCGCTTTAATAGCTGTATTCGAACTGAAGATAATATAGTTGCACATTTTTGTACTATGAAGCAACTATTTGTATTATTTTTTAGATTTCTAAACTGCAACTAGTTCAAAACAGTTTTCCTCATATTGATGAATTTTTTCGAATTTTTCTCATCGCCCCTTGTATAAGAAATAATGCTCTAAACTTGACTGTTCTTAAATGTACCCGAAAATCCTTACTTTTCTTAAATTTTGCAGCCTGCTAAGCACAAAATTTTTTTTACATAAACGTCTTCAAGCTCATTTACGTAGAACACTTTCAGCTTTTATATGACTGGTTTTTTGTTGCGCTAGCATTTTTCTTGACTGAGTTGTTAAGCTTCAAATGCAGATGCCTATGATTTTCTCGCCGATAGTAATTTTGTAATCAGGAGGGTACAAACGAAAATATTGGACGTAAAAACAGCAAAAACAATGTACAAACGTATGTAACAAGAAAATTTAAAAAATGTGAACTTCGGGGGGGGGGGTCACTTCACGGGGGTAATATGAAATACTATTTTGCGCTCAGCTAACACCATTGTACTATCAAGCAAATGTTATTTATTTTTTAATTGCATGAAGAAAATTAATTTCTATCTTTAAATCGGAATCTTCAAAAAAATGTTTTTATTTCCTTGCAAATATATTCAGCAATCAGTTATTAAAAATTATATTGGTCTCTTATAATATAGATAAACGTTTATTTTTCGGCCTGCTGGCCTTAAAAAATTGACTTGCTTACACTTCCATTTTTTACAGAATTTTCTTACAACTACGTCTTACAAAGTACCATCCATCCACACCTTATCACTAATCCGCTCGCTCCTATAGCCTAACTTTCCTCGCTGCGCCTTGCCTCGCCTCGCACGCATTTCGCTCTTTCGTCGCTATGCACGTCGTTTCCGGTTGGTTGGATGTCTGGACGCGACGGAAGAAAGCTAAAGGAAGCAGTGCTCCTGGGCAATTTTGCCTGTTGCCTGACATTATCGACCAATGAAGCAAAATAATAAACAATCGCGAAACTAAAGTAAACTAAAAATAAAGAGTTAAATTAAGGAAAGACATCAGATTTATGAGTTCAGGAAATTGAGCTTAGTGAAGAAGAATATTTGAATCTATTCTAAAGTTTCTTGTAGTTCCGTCTTGACCTAAAACCCAATCTCCATAAATTTCGGTTTCTATTGCTCATAAATTCTCTCTCTGTTAAAGAAACGTTTTTATTCTCATGGAATGCTAATTTAGAATACGACCTTCAACATTATTTTTCAGAACCAGGTGTTGAATCTAATTAAAAGTCATCCTAATTTTAATAGTTAGCTATTAAAGTTCAGTGCGGTGCGCATTGTTTTTTATCAAATGGAAAATAGTGTTTTCCGGTTGTTATGTGATTAAAGACTTAACTAAAGCCACACGACGTGACACCTCCCACCGTAGCTATGAGCGGAAGTGTCACGTTTTTTGATGGAAATTATTTATTAACTTAATAATAATAATTACATGTAATTATTTTAACATATTTAGTTACAGTTATAAGTTTAAGTGGTCAGATGAAATCTCTCCAAGTTTACTTGTAAGTTATCGCGTGTTCGTGATAACTTCTTGGTTGTGGAGTTAGGCTCACTCCTGGGAGATGCTAGGGGTTCATAGACGCTGGATAGAATTTACAGGAAACGTTATTCATTCGGCACTAGGGATTATATTTCAATAGTTAATTTTTTTACTGTTGCATATACAAATTTATCTCTTTATCAAACTTCTTTACGGTCGAATAAACAAAATACATTTGTCAAACATTTTTAAAACCTACGAAATTTACTTTTCTTAGACTTTTATATTCTTTCACTGAAAAGGATCTTCTGTCATGCTTGATTTTTTTGCAACAAATCCATAGGCGATTTAACGTGTAATGTTATATATATTTCTAATTATGCTACTTATAAAGTCGTAAATTGAATCTAAAATCTCTTTGGATCCCCCCCCCCCCCCTAAAGTTGCGCGACTAAGTTTTAGTTATTATTCTTGGTCACGAAGGAGGATTAAGAAGTGATATCACCCTATGTGTTTGGTAAGGAGATGTGGAACGATAAAAGTTCAAAAATTCGTTTATGTTTTCCACGAATGAAAACCCAGGGGCTGTTTCACGCACTTGCGCATTGGAATTTGCCCTGTCACGTGTTCTATCCATTCCCCTATGTTATATTCTGATATCTCGATGCATATGTAGGTTATGTTCGTTTGAGTTTTTATTTTGTTGCGTGTGCATCGCGTTACTAAATTAAGAACGAGGAGGAAAGTGACATAAAAAAATGAAAAGTATCTAGAAATTGTAAGTACTACAATGGCACTATTATAATCATTTGTGAAGTAAACGAGTAAGGGATAAAGTTTAAAACTTCCAAAGCGTGTTGACATCATTGGCATGGAAACCGCCAATGTGCATGTGCGCGGATCAGCTCTTGAGTGTCCAGTGGGCACAAAATTTGGCGACGTCTTTACGACGTCTTTACGACATCTTTACGACATCTTTATAAAAACTTTACGACATCATGTGTGCATGTCGTTAATGTGTCTTTACGATATCGCAAAGACACCGAAACGACATAGACATAGGATGTCGTAAAGATGTCGTAAAATGTCGTAACGATGTCGTAAATACGTCGCCAAATTTTGTGCCCACTGGGTGTCCGTCCGCGGAAAACATTACAGAATTCTTAAAAGTACGTTGTTCCACTGCCCACTTCAGGGTTACTACTGCTTAGTATTCCTCGGGGACTGAGGGTATTAGGGTTTCCTTACTTTGGGTTTTTATACACTGAATCGACGAAAAAGGAACTCTTAGGTTTAACTCTTCTGAAGATTCGAAAATATTTACTGCAGAGAGAAAGTGATCCCAATACGAGTGGGCGTTGCCTCCTTCTAAATCACTCAGAAACGGATGGATTGCGGTAGCTACTGGTTAGCGTTTGAATCCCGAAGAAAGCAAGTACAGAGGATCGGTCCCTTAGTTTGTGTACTAGTAAAAAAAGTAGCCGGGATTGAATCTTTGAAATATCTAAACCTCCAAAATTCTGGAAGGTTTTACTCGTAATGAGAACTTAACTGAAGATACTTTCAAACAATCCCAAAGGGAGTCGACTGCCAACCAAAAGAGTTAGGTTTAGAACCTTTCAGCTCTCAGGAGTTTTGTTCTCAGTTCATGCAATATAATTTCAATATCTGAGTTTCTGTTTTTGAAATCTGGATAAAAGCTACTTTATAGTGCTTTAGCAATTTTTCACTAATTTCAAATTTTATTATACACGTTTAAAACATAACTAAATATTATTATTTGATAATAAGACACTGATGAAGTAATTTATTAATTAATTATTGATATATAATGTATTAATAAATGAGTGAATTTATGAATAATCAATATTTAATTACAATTAAAATTAAATAGAAGTTTCTTCATGTTGATATAAATATTGAATAATGTAAAATGAGTTACATTCAGAAATACAAATAAAATTACGTGAATCTGAAATATTGACATATACTGATGGGTGTCAATCATTAGCGTTAATTATGAAGGCATATTCTAGAAAAAAATTGATTCAAGAAAATAACTTTATAACATCTTTTTTCTATTATTTCTGAAAACAATTCTGCACTTTTTAAAAAGTTTTTGCAGATGACGATTTATAAAATTTCAAAGTGAATCATTATTCATTTCCAAATAACGTTAGAAACACTGTTAAAAAAAACGGATGGAAATTTAATCTACATGTGATTAGTAATTTGCATTTACCGTGCATTTATTTTAATATATCATCATGTTGTAAAATGTACATTATAATGTATATCAAAGTCGGCGGAACGGAGTGCGTGAAAACACCAAGTCCTTTGATGCCTAAAATCTTGTGGAATATTAAAAAAGAATGTAATAATCTTAAACTCGTCGACTAAACACTTTTTTATAATCAAAGTGCAATGTAAGGGTGGAATTTCTTCTAAAATTCACTGTGAATGTTAGAATTATAACGCGAGTGCAGGTGCTTGACGGTTAGGTTTCATATTCGTTTTCTTATTTGAACTTTTCCACTTAAAAACCAAAATACTTTTTAACTTGTGTAAAGTGCAAATATTTGTTTTTTCTAATAAATGATCAATATGAGGTATATGACATTTAACATATATAATCTCCTAATGGCGATTTGGTATACTGAGGTTTCAAATTCAATATACAAATGTATCTTAAGTGTATATTAAAATTGCAAACATATTTAACAGTGAAGGTAGATTTAAATATATGTGCACAAGATGAGTTAATACTATTTAATATTATTCCAATGACACAGTAATTTATGTATAAATGAATTATATGTACTATTGCAAATTTATAAATAATTAATGTGAATTTACAATTACAATTGATTATACATTTCTTAATATCAAAATAAATATTAAATCTGTAACATGATTGATACTCTAAACTTAAAATGACATTACGGAACTGCTAAATATCGACGAATACTGATGGTTGTACATCGAAGGCGTTCATTATTTTATTCCGTTTTTCAAGAGATATTACATACAACTGATCATGCGTTATAAAACTTGGTACGTACATTATTATTAGATTTTCATTTCTGCTCTTAAAAATCGCTGTTAAAAATGTTTGCAATTTCAATACACATTTAATATATATTTGTATAATAAATTTAAAACCTGAGTATATAAAATCGTCATTAAAAGACTATGTATATTAAATTTCTCATACCGCTAATTGATTATTTAATAGAAAAGATATATATTTGCACTTTACAAAAATTAAGAACAATTTAGGAAGTAATTTGCAATTATAAATATTAAAACATAATATTTCTTCCTAAATAAACATGAATGACACTGGGTTTTAAGTCGAAAAGTTTAAATAAGAAAATAATTAAGAAACTTAACCTCCAAGCACCTATACTCACGTTAAAATTCTAACATTCACAGTACGTTGCACTTTAATTATAAGTAAGTATTTAGTCGAAGAATTTAAGGTTATTACTTTATTTTCTAATATTTGGAAAGATTTTAAGGCATCGAAGAACGTTGTGTTCTCACGCCCTCTGTTTTACCGACTTTAATATACATGTATATTAATTTTACAACATGATGGCATACTAAAATAATGTACAGTATATGCAAATGACTTCACTCACATGTATGTTAAATTTCCATAAAATTTTTTTAACGGTGCCCGATGGTAATGTGATCGTACAATCTTTTTATCTTTGATTCTTAATGGATCCATATTTTTCGCTTCTCATGTCGCAGTCATTGATAGTTATGAAAGTTTTTTGCCAGTTGAGTCAGCCTTTGGTGTTTTAAAAAGAATACTAGAAAATATCGCCGAAGTTTGTGGTACAAGATAAGAAAACTCACAATTCTTCTAATGACATTTTTCATTTTGATGAAAAATATAAATTTGACATGACATTCAATATTTTTAAATTTTTTAGAAAATATTTTGAAATGTTACTGTATTTCAATAAGGAATTTAAATGAAAATTTTGACTACATTTAGGATATATTTGGAAACAATCACTATGAAATTAATCTTTTAGACGAAAATTCTAAAACTTACATAATTTTCAAACCTATGCGCATATCCTTTTTAATACATACATAAGGTTTGACAGTGACATGCACGACTTACAAATTATGGTCATGATATTTTTCAATTGGACACAAGTTGAAAATATTATACA
The DNA here is from genome assembly GCF_010883055.1 of Belonocnema kinseyi. NCBI lineage: Eukaryota > Metazoa > Arthropoda > Insecta > Hymenoptera > Cynipidae > Belonocnema > Belonocnema kinseyi. The sequence goes on from NC_046664.1 coordinate 64,403,698, forward strand.
TAATTCTTAATCAAGTAAATAACCTATATTGAGATATTTTCTAAGCACAGTAAAATTATTGTTAAAATCTTTTTAAAACTGGCTACAAATTTTACTGCATTTGACTTACAAGCGAATTTTGCACTTACAAAATTAAAGCCGTCGGCTTCATTTTACTTTTGAATTAATTAACCAAAAAATTTTATTTTGACATTCAGATTCATTTGCATGTAATGTCATCATGCAAATTTGTTATCAATTTTTTTGGGAGCGGTGAAATATTATCTAGCGTCGTTTTCGACCTTTGTATCCCAGCTCCACCCCTCTACACAGTTGCGTTACATTTCCTTATTATGTAGACTAAAAAGAGATGCAGTACGTTAACCAGCCATTTTTGATAAAATTTCAAAAACTTGAGCATTTTCAAAATGTTGATACAGTTTTTTCCCAATTTGAAAATTCTATGGACACCTGTTTATATTAAACAAAAATGCGAACAATTTATCCCCATAAACTTTTTTGATCAAATAGAAATTCCAACTTTTGTAAACAAAATCGGAAATTCAAATTTTGATTGCACAAAAAATAATAAACTATTACATTTTTATTCATACTGAAAATGTATTAGTTTGATGTGAAAACTACCTTTCCAGGATTTCGTCAAATGTCAAAATTATGAGGCCCCCTGAGTCAGAAAATAAATTTTTACGTCGCTGTCAGTCGTTACTTTCTATATATTGGATATCTTTCGAAAGACTAATCGGATTGACTTGTACTTTAGCATATAGTTTGAGGGACCAAAAAGAAAGATAAAGTTCGTTAACTAGTCATTTTTGATGAAAAGTAAAAAAATTTGAGCATTTTCAAAATTATTGAGACCAATTTTTCAAAAATTTCAAAATTCTATAGACACCTATTTTTATTTAACAAAAATGCAAACAATTTATCTCTATTTCTTTTTTTGATCAAATAAAAATTGCCAAAGTTATAGCATTTTAAAAATCCAAAAAACCAAACGAAAATTAAAATTTGAAGCCAAACAAAGCGTTATAATATTTGATAATTCTATCGACAACTATGTATTGTTACAAGCATACGAACAATTTATCCCCATTACTTTTTTAATAAAATAAACATGACCAAAGTGATAGCATTATCAGAATCTAAAAAACCAAACGAAAATGAACATTTGAAGCCAAATAAAGTGTGATGTGGCAAACAGTAAAGAGAAGAAAAACATGGATATTTAAAGGCCCTACAAAGAATATCCTAAACACTTTTGAATTTTGTTAAAAAATCGAAAAATTCAATTTTGACCACACAAAAGCTAATGAAAAAGAAAAAACTCCATTTTGTGATCAATCAAAGCAATATACGAAAAAAGATTAATACAAATTTGTCATGAATTACTTTTTTATATGATAAGTACTTTTTGTTTTATTCGTAAAAAACGTTTTAAAAAATTTGTGTACAAACGACTCAAGTTGCGAGAATAAATGAGACCAAATTTATTTACCAAAAAGATATCAACAAATTTCGAATGAAGATTTTTGTGATAGGATGTGGCGCTTTTATTTTATTCGTAAAAAAGAACCTAAAAAATAAATTAATTAAATTTTTTTGATAATTTTTATGGGCCTTAAAAGAAAGTACGAGTTTGTTCACCAACGGTTATGGTTTTATCCATCAAAAATGCTATTTAAAAATCAATGATTTCAATTTTTATGTCAAACGACGACAGATAGTAAAAAAAATTCAACAGAAAAATGGAAGATTTCTAAAATATCCACAATTTTTTTTAAACGGTTATTTGATAAGAATTTTCTTTTGGATTTTGCATCGAAAATCAATAAGTCTAAAATTCTAATATCAAGCCAAATGACAACAGGTACATAAGAGGAGTTACAGCTTTTTACAATTACTATAATTTTTTTGTTAACCATTTTTTATAAGACTTCATAGTTTGATATCATTTATCGAAAATACTATGAAAAAATCAAAAATTCGAATTTTTACCTATACGACGTGAGATTGTAAAATATTCTATGTTTCTACTTTAATATCATATCATTGTAAGCAATTTATTCAAAACAATTGCAATTCTAGCAATCAAAATAGAAAATGGTATGCTTCTGACAAAGGGCCTTGTGTTTGAAGGCTTTAACTTCAAATATATTCGAATTTACAAAGTTACAATACTTTGAAATTGTTGTCAAAGTTTGAATGTTTAATTTTCATTAATTGAAAGGAAGTGTTTATATGTGTGCCGAAAATATCCGGTTATTTGTATTGACATTTCGATATATTTAGCCACGGCCTACTTTAAAAGGCTTCAAATTTAAAATTGTTTAGTTTTCAACTAAAAATATTCTAAAATAGTTTTAAAATTTAAATCTTTTAAAACTGCATGATTTCAACTTTTTCTATTTTTAATAATTTGTGTAATTTCCATTGTCCCATATTCAAAATTTTTATATGATTACGGTTTTGCAAGCTCTTGATTCAAAATTTAACAAAATTACATGTCTTCAATCTCAAATTACCATCAGCAATTCAAATTCAAATTACTTAATTTAAAACGTTTATAATTAAAGAATTGTCGAGTTTGAATATTTTTACTGAAAGTGAGAAATTTTTAAAACGGAGGAAGACGTTGAAAGTCGCCTTCTGAAATTCTATTGTGAATCTTTTTACTCTATTAAAATAATTTACAAAATTGTAGATTGTAAAATGCAAAAGGATGGATATTGAGTGCTAAATTCCAAAAACACAATCTAATTTTACTTTTAGTGTCGAAATCAAAATTAATTTGAGAGTAAGTGTCAACAGAATAGAGAACGTAATGATATGTCAATATTGTATTACCCTGCAGAAGATGTTAGACTCTCTAGTGAAATTACTCACGTGAAATCAAGGAATTATTGAACTTCCAATCCCACTGTAACTACGATATTATATTATTTACACGGTTACGTAATCAGAACTCATTACTTCATTAAATTAGTGTTGATTTTATTCAATTAAATATCACGAAAAGCTCTGAGTTTAATTTTTAAAATGAATTTCAACTGTTGTTTTCTTCTTGCTTGTCAGTTGACAAAAGAAAAACAATTTATTGTTTTTAATCAAAGTTAACTATTTATCAAGTAAAAGTAAAATATAATCTCCGGTTTAAATTACTGTATAATTACTACTTGTAAATAAGAATAAGCTCTCTCACTATGATTAATTGATTTTTATTTTATGCACTTAATGTGGGCTTACGTAAAAGGTATGTAATTCATGTCCTATTATTATAACCTACATTTCCTCTTTCTGAATTATTTCTCGTACGCATGGAAAATTGTTTAAATTTTTTAAATATTTTATAATTAGATTATGTTTCTAATTGAGATGACGGATGCAACAACTCGACAAGCGCTCGAAACCGCGTAGAAGTATATTGTCCAGCAGGGGAAAATCAATCGATAAAAAAAAGTGGTGCAACGTAAAATAAAATATACATTCGTATTCAGCTTGACGTGGCAGACAAATTTTTCGTCTGAAACTTTTTCATGCGATAATTATTAATTAAGATAAACAATAAAAACTTAGAAAAATTTCCGATCAAACATCGATGTTTTGCAAAACATAACTCGCGATTATTCGACCGTTTGTTGATAAAAATGCTTGAAATTTGTATGGTG
>NC_046664.1:64407462-64426461 GCF_010883055.1 Belonocnema kinseyi
CCAACTTCGACCAGTGGGACAATCATCGAAAAAATAATAGTTGAAAATAACTTGCCGCGAGAAAGTTGTTCAATAGACTTTGAGCATGTTTTTCTAAAAATTTAAAGAGAATTGGTCAAAAATTGTAGAAATAGCAGCGAGTTGAAGTCAAAACAAGCTGCCGCGGGAGCATTTTGTTGCTCTTTACCGCTGTTAGCTAGTTGCTTAGGAACAAAGGCCGATAAGCCATTGCAGCGGCAGCGTGTGTTGACTTCAACTCGCTGCCATTTCCACAATTTTCGACCGACATTCTTCAAATTTTTAGAAAAACTTTTTCAAAGTCTATGGAACAACTTTCTTGCGATAAGTTACTTACACTAACTTTTTTTCGATAGCCGTTCCGCTGTTCGAATTTGGCAAAATGTGGTTTTCATTCGGAATCAATTGGTTATTATTCAAACAGAAAAATATTAGCTTCTTAAACAAAGTGCGTTGTTTAAAGTTATCATTCAGAGTACACCATACACATTTTAAGCATTTTTATCAACAAACGGCCGCATAATCGCGAGTTATGTTTTACAAAGCATCAATTTTTGATTGGAAAATTGTCTAATTTTTTATTGTTTATCTTAAGTAATAATTATAGAATCAAAAATTTTCATGAGAAAAATTTCTCGACCGCGTCAAGCTGAAAACAAATGTAAATTTTGTTTTACGTTTCAACCATTTTTTTTATCCATAGATTTTCCCGGCTGGACAATACTTCTACGCCGTTTCGATGGCTTGTCGAGTTGTTGCATCCGTTATCTCAATTTGTGATCCAAATGACTTATATGTCACAAATAAAACTGCTCAGACATTCAGATACCTTATCGCAAAAGGAGCTAAAAGAAGGGGAAACAGATTAATTTTTTCTCGAAAAAAAGGAAAACAAGGGAAAAAATAAACACGTATTTTAAAAGTAAAACAAAAAAATAAGGTAAGTGTGCCAGTTATCGGAAGCTTCACAGGAAAATAAATACTTAAAGTTATATTTGACTTAATTTCAGATTTGACTTAAATTAAGGAAGTACCTGAATTTAAGTGTGGAAACTATCTTGAATCAAGCACAAACTTTTCTTAATTGAGAAATCAGAATTTTTTTACTGGAATAAAATAAAGTATCCTCCTAAATTTAAATATTCAGCTCTGAAAGTAAGTTGAAGGCAACCTGAGATAACCTGTAAGGCTTTCGTTATCTAAAATAAAGGAATATACCTTTCCTGAATTTCAGGTTCGTACTGCCTTGCATGACGTTACAGAACACTGGCGCTACTGTACAGCTCGTGGTCATTTATTCCAGGCATTCTACTCCAATACTCCTTGTCGCGTTGGTCAGTGTCGGCTATGATACTATGTTTCCACCATTCGAGGAGTTTTCGTTTCACAGGTTTAAAAAAGTGCTGCAGCAAAATCAGTTCCAGTTATCAGCCAATATTTGGATTATTAAACCCATCACGGAATGCAATTGTCTGAAGACTTTGGATCGCACTTGCCCCCAATATACCGTTTTTTTCCATTCGTCCTACTTTTTCTGTATTTTCTTACAAGTTTAAATCTAACTTGTATATTTTCTAAAACGAATAACTATTATATAAAAACATCCGAGGAGTATCGGTAAGGCGTGAGAAATTCCTGGTTTTTAGTTAGAATATTATCCTTAATTTCAGTTAGGATAGTGTATTAACTTAAGGTTACACTAGCTCTCAGTATAAATATATTCTTAATTGAAGAGCGAGCATACCTGAATGTCAGGTCATGCCTCTCTGAATTTCAAATAGTCCCGACCTGAATTTCAGGAATCTAATTCCCTTAATTTAATGTTCAGATATAATTCTTAATTTCAGATTGCCTATGCTTCTTTTTGTGATACCTTAAAATAAGCTGAATTTTCTACTTAAATTAAGTACTTTTTTTCTGTGTAAAGGCGAATTTCAGATTTCAAATTCTTAAAAAACTATATTAAACATTCAAAGCTTAAAAAATGGGTTTTATGGAATAAAGCTTACCTTTAGTAAGGTAAATTACTTATAACTTGTAACATATCCTATTAGAATGAATATTATAAGAAGCTCGAAGTTATAAATACGAGAATGCATGAGTTATCGGTAAGTCTGCAATCTGGCTGCTTCAGTTATCGGCACTTCGATTTGTGTGTGATCGGCAGTAGCATTTAGAAAAAACCATTTTTCCTGAGAACGAAGAACACAACAGCTTACTATATGTAAAATACTGCCCATCTGCCGACAACCCATGCATTGACGAAGACTGGGACATTTACCTTAATCGTTTTATAAGAAATTTTCGTTGGAAGTCTAATCACGGCTACGTTAGAAGTACCAAAATAAAACAAAATTGGTTAAACAAACAAACTTATATGTATAAAATCGTTCTCGTAATCAAAAATATTTTCTCTTTTTAAAACTACCATAATGTTAATAATTAAATTGTGAAATTTGCAAGCACAATTAAATAATTCAAGTTTTCGCATCTTAAATATTTTACATTTCGAACCAAATTAATTTGTAGACCAGATTCAACGGAAAAATGTTGTATGGCTTTAGAGTTTTATTTCAATCTTAAGTACTTTAGTTTGAAATAAATCAATTAAAAATGTCTGGATTCTTTATTTTTGATATTTTACAATAATATTTCAGGCGCAAATCAGATTCAAAGAGATCAATTTTGAACGTTTGACTTCAAATTGTTGAAGTTAGAACATTTAATTTTGCAGTTGAACTACTTGAAAAGTTTCATTTTTTAATTATTTAATTTTGTATCATACTCGCACCTAGAGCTATATGTCTTGTTCTATATTATAGATGTAAAAAAATTGAATTTCAATTATAAAAATTAATGAAATTACTTTCAATATAAATTTCAAAAAGTTCAACTATTTATAATAGATAAATCTGTATTTATAACAAGCTTTACAGGTAAAAACTATCTCAAAACAGAGGAAGATTAATTTTCTATTAAAAAGACCAATTTTCAACTAAATACAGGAATTTTCAACCAAACTAGGTTGGGATGCTTCAGCTTGGATTTTATTCATATTAAAGGGCAACGTTGCTACTATTTTAGAACTAAATTATGCTGAGTATCACATATTTTTTGTTACAAAAGTTATGAGCAAATTAAAAAAAAAATTTTTTAATTTTTTCACGGATTTTAATGACTCTCTAAAACATGATGTACACAGCGTTAAAGTATAGTTTAGAAAAGATAAAGAAGCATTTCCTTTCATCAGATCGTTCGTTCAGGCTGTGCTATTTTGTAAAAAAAGATTTTCCTTTAAAAAATTTCGTTTTCTTCTATTGCTTTAGTATTTAGATTTTATATTTAAAAAATATAAATTAAGGGAATCATACGAATTAAATTCCACTTTTAATTCGTTTTTATAAAAATAGTTTAGAATATGAGAAAAAATTATAAAACTGCTTGTTTAAAAAAAACACCTGACAGATTACTTTTTTATTTTAGGCTAAATAATCATAAGGCATCCCTAAAACAGAATCAAAAAGGAATTGACACGCGCAATCTCTTTTCAGTGAAAATTGGTCCTACAATTGCCTAAGATACTTTAAGAATTGAAAGCCACTTTTAATATTTATTTTCAAGTGAAGCAAATTAGAAAGATAAAATTTCAAAAAATATCACCAAATGAGGGGATTCGGTGCGACTTCAGAAAGTCAAATTTTTACTTTTTTTAGTCCAATTTAATCCTAAAACCTGACTACTGCCAATATTTTTCCCCGGTATTCTTGTTTGTTGGTCTACTTAGTTCGCGTGTATCAATGTTATTAAAAGTAATGTTACAATATTATTTATTTTATCTTATGGAAAAAAACCTTAACCGTATTAATGTACATAAACCAGGTAGGCCAACAAAAATGAACATCGGGAAAAATTACTTATCACAATGGTTAATAAATCCAACATGGAAAAAATATCTTCATAAGGTTGGAATATACCTACATGTATAAAAATAAGAATTTAGTTAAAGTCCTTATGTGGAGAGTTGTGAAAAGAGAATCCTTGCGGAGCTGGAGAGAGGTTTTTTTACAGAATTAAATAAATAATATTATATACTTTTAACAGTATTATTATAAGCAAACTAGGTAGAATAACAAACAGAACACTAAAAAAATTACTGAAAATAATCAAGTGTATTAAATTAAAATGTTGAATTTTGAAATATCACTCCCTCTTTTGGTGTTGTATACAATTTTTGTTCGCTTAATTTTTGGAGATTAAGAAAGAAATGACAGAAAATGTGGATTAAACAAACCCTTGCCATACTTTGTTCGTGTTGTTGTATGTTTTCGAGGACTATATGCTTAAGAAAATAGCAATCGATCTTTGACATAATTGCACGAAATTTTGAGTTAAGTTTAAAAAAAAGCTCTTAATTTCTTTAAGTTTGCATTGAAAATTGTATACCTTGAGAAATGCATTCTACAACATAGTTCCTCTACACTCATCTGTTAACGGTTGCAAAGCTGATTAATTTACCGCATGATCGAGATCTCTGGCGATCTCATTTTTCTACAGAAACATTATGTCCTTATAGCTCTTTGACGGGTTGCATAAACTTTCGTACCGCAATACGGGGATGTGAATACACAAAAGCACAATATTTGTCCAATTATGTCTGAAACTACTTGCCGCCTATACACTGTATTTCATACAGTACATCATAATGATAAAGACAGAATTATCATATAAATTGGGCAAACAACAATTTTCAGGATGACTAAGTCTACATGCTGTTGCAGTTTTAAATTTAAAACCCCTTTTAATGGTTTTAGCCAAATTTGTGCAATCATTTTTTTAAATGAAAATGATTCATTTTTAGGTTCTTACGATTTTGAAATTAATAAATACGGAAAGTATACCATTTTGAAGTTTCAATCTGAAAGTATCCATTTCTCCATAAAATCTAGTTTACCACATTTACATTAAGAATTCTTTTTATTACAATTTCAATTCAAGATTTCTAATTTAAATTCATTAAATTTTATACACTCTTCTGATCAGAAATTAAAAATTACATTTCTTGAACATTAAAATTGCTTAATTGTTACTATTTAAATATTCAATGCAATGTATATTTCTTGCAGGATTGAAAAAGTCTGCATATTTCACAGTTTAAAAAAGTTTTTAATTAAAAATATTATTAGCAGTTTTAGGAAACAATGTTGTAGCATTTCAATCGAATTCTTCGCAAAAACTGAAAAGGCACTTGAGAAATTAGTAACAACGATTCTTTACTCGGAATGGCATTTTATTTGAAAGAGGTCCTTCTTGCAGACTCTTTTGAAGATCATTGGAGTGCATTAGAATGAGAATTTTCTTTCTAAATAAAAATTTCATTTGATATCAGTACCATAAGCGACATTATATTGACATCATTATGCTTTTCAAACATGAATATGTACATTTTAAGTATTAGTCTCTAATAAATTTAAAATGATCTAGCTTAGAAAGTTTTTTTGAATGTTCCTAATCTGGCAGTCTCAATTTTTTTATTCTTTCAGTTTAAACTTTCTTCTTTTTCAATATTTTAAATTAAAAGTTATTAAAAATAAAAGTTTTAGATATTGAAGTATTTAACTTCTTTCAATTTGTTACATTTTCAGTTTGAAATATTTCCGTTTAAAATTTTTTCATTATAGTTTGTTTGCTATTAACTGATTTCGTTAAATTTTTTTTTTAAAACATTGGGTCCAATTAAAAGAACTTATTATTTATTTTGTCCTTATAGCTCACTGCACTTTCTAGACAATTTTCTACACTATTTGCAACGCTAGGCAAAGTAAACTTCGACTTTCATGTTGATATTAAGTAAAAGTAATTGGATACTTCTAAATTTTCGGAAAATTTACATTTCAACTTGCTGTGATTTTAAAATTATTTCAGCGAAAATAAACTCTCGAAGCACTAATTAATTCACTTGTTTTTACTTCCAGGCTGAACGAGTTTTCGAACTTCCTTATCGGGTGAGTAAATTTATAGCTTCACTGCTGCAGTACAAAGATAGTGTTACAAATTAGAAATTTTATTTCATGTTATTAAAAAATTAAAAATTAAACTTCGACCTAATAAAGTCTTAAAACTTACGTGATAGATAACTTTCAAATATTTTAAGTACAAGTGTATTCTGACTGCTTTCTTTGTTTTTGTATTGTGTAAAATAAAAATAATTTTAACTCTTGCCCGTGTGGAAATAACCCCATGTAGCCCTATTACAAGTCGGGCACTAATCGGGGGCTAGTCGAGTTATTAATTTTGACTAAGTACCCAGTCGGGGACCAATTGGGGACTAGTTGGGCCTTTTGTTGTCAAAATTTCAGTTGGGACCTGGTCGGTGGTTGGTCGAGGGCTAGTCTGGCCTTTTTGTTCACTAACTTCCGTGCGGGTAATCTTCAGGCTCTGGTCGGGAGCTAGTGGCGCTCTGGTCGGGTTATTCTTATGTTTAAGTTTTCGGCGAGGTTTTATCAAATGAGGTAATATCTAAAAAATCGTAATGATTTTTTTATTCTAAAACACTAAGAATATATTTAACAATAATTTTACACCGTTTTTTGGAGAAAAGATTTATTGATGTTAAATTCATTTTAAATATACGTAATAAATCATTATTAAGTTAATAATTTTGTACGAAAATCAACTCTTTATAAAAACAACGATCAAAATCTTCAAAAAGACGTAATCTTATTTTCTTGTAGTATTTTTTTAGAAAATTGATCATTTCTAGGAACATTTATAAATACCTTTGTATGGAATTTTAAGAAAATTCATATTGGTAAAAATACATATAAATGTAGGTGAAAAGTCTGACGAAAGTCATAAGACTCTAAATTTGTACAGATGCTTATTTTTAAATTGATCTGAAAGGTTTGCCATCTGTAAATAAAGTCTAATCCTTCATGTAGTTGAAATTGGAAAGAGAAAAACTTTTTGATTAATCAGTGAAGAGCAGTATTCTAGTAGTAAACTATTGAGCACGGTACAGTTCAGATTTCGTTACACCTTCATTTGAGTCTTGCGGTTCTGGACTGGTAGCTTTAAAGAAAATCCGCAAGGGCGCGACGTGCCGCCTCTTGCGCAACAGAAATGACGCGTCGAATGTTCAAGACAGAAGTCCACACGTAACTAAGCATAATTACCTGGAGCAGAGACTACTGTGAACAACATGGCGGTTCATTCAGAGCGAAGCTCTTCCATTGCTGCCTTCCAGCTGAAGTTTATTTTTTAAATTAATATTCTACATATCTTGGGGAATTTTAGTTCCATAAATGTATGTGTATGTGCGTGTAAGTATTATCATATGACCCCTACTAGTACCCGATCAGGCCTCGAGTAGCCCCCGACTTTAAGTGGGGTCGAATGGTCGGGAATCAGACTAGTTCCCCATTTGAATTTCCACACGGGTGCTCAGTATACGACTGACTAAAATCCATTTATACTACTGTATGGCATGCATCAAGCATCTGTTCACACAAACTGCTTTCAAGTATACGAGCTAATATTGAAAGCTTTCAAGCTTTGATATTTCTGAAAGCATTTGAATATGAAGGTTTCAATCATTCAAGATTTTTTGGCATTGGTAAAAAGTTCCTTGTTTCTATTTGAGGACATTCGAGGACCTTTCACAATCAATATCAACAGCGACTTATAAAGTTTAAAAAAGGTTACATTATTTACATGTGCTCATTTTAAAAAATTTGAAACCTAACACTACCGTAATTTAAAAAACTGTCCAGCGGTATTTTATTTAAACTATAGGGCTCAAAAGCCTTGTCCTCAGTTACATTCTAAATGGAAAATTAATAAAATTGCAGTAATCAAGCAAAATAAAAACTCTTATAAGCCCGAGAGACGCGTCCCTATATATTTTAGAGTTTTTCCAAAAATTTTAACAAAATATTTACGTTTTAAACTATAGGACTGCCGAATGTGAACTATGCAATTGGTCACGTGACACTCTGGTATATTCCCATAAGAAGAGAATCTTATACTTCTCGAAAAAATGAGATTTGGTCAGATACCACTTCACTGTAAAACCTGCATTTCAAAAATAGCGTGAATGGATATTTTAAAGATCGTTACGAAATGAGTTCAGAGTAGTAAATAATACTTTAAATGTCATGGAGAAAGATTCTTACGAGGTCGTATAACAAGAGCATTTACGAGGGCTTCAAACGATTGTGACACGAATTTCACATTAAATTCCAAGTTCCTAGACGCGTTTTTAAATTAATCATGAGGAAGCCACTAGGGACGGCAATGATTAATCGATTTCTTCGAATCGATTAGATATAAATACAGAAATGACGCTCAAGATTCCGCTCACCTTTTCTTTTTCACTCTCTTATTCACTCTTCTGACATCACACAAACCTGCACGTTACGCGAAGAAAAGCTTTCATGCTTCCTCGCATAAACGAACTTAATGCGTTTGTTGAAAAGCATCTTGATGAAGACTACTTTTTTCTTTTGAAAAGCATCTTTGGAGCTGAAAGCTTTATGGGTATCAAAAAATCTGAAATAAAAACAAAGCATGAGTGTCTAAGTGTTTCTTTTAGCGAAAAGTATTGATGATTTATATGTAAAACTGATTTTTATATCTTAAAGACTGTAACATTTTTCTTTGGTTTAGGACATTAATTGTAATAGATTTTGTATTACCTTTCATGACGCCTGAATTTAAAGACGAATTTAAGATTTTTTTTTGACGATTTACTATGCCCTAGTGAGGAAATCCGTACCGAGTATGCACATCGGTACCAATCCTGGAAGGACTATAAACCTGAAACGTAACTGTTGGTTATTAACGATTAAAAGGAAAGAAACTTTGTTCACAAATACTGGTTCCCAATCTACGTTAAAATGAGCTTCACTTTTATCTACTTTAAGCCCTTTTATTTTGAAGTAATTATTTAACAGAAATTCTTTGGATAAGTAATTGTCCCTAAATCCAGTGTCTATTCTTGCGTTGCTTTTAAGAGTTTTCGTCTCATAAATATATCTGAAACTTTTCTTAGCTTTTATGAAGGAATGGGACTCCCAGAAGCGAGAATCGAATTGCGGTTAACGTTCATTACTTATCGATTAAGATCCATGAACCTCGCGTTATTTTAATTGATCTTATTATTTAAAATGCTTAAATTTTTGCGATTTTCGCGTTCAAATTAGGGAGTTTCCTATCGACCTTCCCTTACTCTGGTTAATGGGGTGCTATTTTCCTTTTATTACCGAGCCAATTCCTAATTTATTTTCCATTCGGTAGAAAGGATTGCGCTTTAATATAACATACGAATCTCAAGTAGGACTCAGTCTCGTGTAAATTTAAGTGCCATATTTGCCGACGGGACTTCGTTCTGCTTTGCTATCATTTATAATTTTAGTTAAAATTTTATCTTTGTATTTAATATAGACTTCTAGCTTTTAATGCTCGGTACTGATCGGATAGAAAATTTTAGAGTCTATTTTGGAGATTTTCTCAATCCCTAAGTCTCATAAAATTTTCTTGCCGATCATAATTTTAATTAATCCATGATAGAACATTGATTAATTATTCGTGGATTTGAGATCTAGTTGTATTCACGTTCACCACGAAATCACTGAATAAACCTCCCTTTAGTGATCCAAATCGCTTTATTTTTTTCAATAAAATTTCTGGATCCATTAAAAATATCTCGCAATCCTTCCTACTGCCATACGTGTGGCTACCTAAAAAACTATCTTTGATCGCTGGAGAACGGAATTCCTAGTAGATCTACAATCTCCCGGAATTAAAGATGGAGCCGGACGCTAAACATGTCCTTGCTTAGTGTGATTAGCTCCGAATAACTTCCTCGTCGTAATTCGGTGATGATTCTGCCAGTACGCGGTGATGATTAATATTAAAATGATATTAATATAATAATTCGGTGATGATTCTGCCAGTCCGCGAGTACGGGACCAGAATCATTTTGGTCCCGTACTCGCGGACTTCTAGGTCCCCATTTTTCGAGTGGTTGCGCACGCAACGGCAAAATTAGCAAGCACAGGCACTTACGAATACAATCGCTCGTTCAAACGCTTTGAAAAATCGCACTCACTTGAGATTCGAAACCTACACAATCCTAGCGCACGCATTAAGAGACTGAGCTATCAAAACGCGCATAATGAGATATTTCTAGTAAACTTTCGATTAAGCGTTTCGATTGAGAAAATGAGGGCAGCTGAGAAATATATGAGTCCTGGTCCGTTTTATCGGTAATTCTGCACACTCGTCTACGTTTTTACATTCGCTTCACTCGTGCTCTAACCTCCGACCCGTGCTTTGAGTCTCCGGCTGAAGCTACCAGTTACACTTCTCATCAATAATCTATTTTGAGAAACTACCCTCACAAAAGGTCTGGATACGATTCTTGGTACCTGCACTTTTTGCGATTTTTCCTCAAATTGAATTTTTTCTATTGCAATTAGCTGCTAAACTTACTCCTATAAAGCCAAAATATTCATTTAACAACATTTTTGGATTAAAAAAAGATTGAGGGTAAGGAGAATTGGGGTTTAGAACCGTCTTTTCAGTTCTGAAAGTAGCCGTTTACACAATAGGAGGAACGAGAGCGAATTTGCATGCGCGCAGTACAAAAATGAGTTCATATGAAGGGTGTCAGATCATAATGAGGTAAGGGAAAAAATGGCAATTTTACAGTAGAGGAAGAAAACATTCTGTAAAATGGAATTCGCAAATTAAAACGAAAGAAAATATGTTTCCGAGCTGACGTATTCCTGAATTAATACCAAAAACGTTTGAGAGCAAATAACTTACTAGTTATGACGTAGATAACTTACCAGTTTAAAGGTAATATAGCATAAAAGTTAACAAAATCGGGTTGAAATTTTTTTCACACGGTCCGAGGAGTCTTTAGACGGTGATAAAAAATTAATCAGTTAAAAAAAAGATGTTCCGGAGATGTTGAGTCCTTGAATATAGGGGGAAAAAGTTTGATGCTAGAAAGGTAATTCAGCTTTGAAAAAATTAGGTTTCAGTTTTAAGGCTAGAATTTTCTCGCCTCTGACATTTGGCTTTTCGCAATAAAGAACTTAATTTTTAATTTTTAAAAATGCTCCCGAGATATGGGTATACTGAATACAGTAAAGAAAAGTTTAATAAAAAAAATGTATTTACTTCCGAGGAAATGGAGTTTGCAGGAGACGAAAAAGCGTGTGAATGAATAAAACGTAGTTTCAATCGATTTTGTGGTTCAAACGTGAAACATATAGTTATTTGAGATATTACTAGAAGTTTGGGAACAAGAATATGAATAGTTTGAGCGCGCCTAGGGCACGCGGGTACGCTGTCAAGCTTCGCGCTCGTTTTCATACGTTTCATGCGTCAGCTTCAACTACATTTTTTAAGTATCATAAATATTATGAACTAAATTAAAAACTGTGATTTTAACTTCTGAGGAATTAGAGCCATAAATTGTAACTGAAATTTTTTTCTATTTATTTTTAAAGAAGGTTCTCAAAGCACCTGCGACTTTGACGATTACATCATCATTACGAAACTCGCGCTCCATAATTTGTATCCAACTGAAAAACTTCATCAAGATATTTAGTGAAATCACGTTCAAATATACTAAAAACAACGGTTTAAACTTATGGATCTCTTAAAAAAACTAAAATTGCATATTTTTGAAAATGATCTAACTTTTGGATCTTTTGTCTAATTAAGAAATTTTATGATAATAGTTTCGAAAAACATATATTTTATATCTAGTAGAAATTTGGATTGATATTTCTTAAGCTATTAAAAAGAAATTTTTGTTCGTTTTTTTTGAAAATGTTGAAAAACGTGTAACTTTTAATTTTCTCGAATTTAAAGATGTGATTAGGACAGTTTGCAATTATTTTTTTCGTATACCAGAAAATTTGATAAAAATGTTTAAAACTCATAGAATTTTTTTTCTTCAAATTTTGACATTTTTATTTATTGAAAACATTTAACTGAGATAGTTTCTAAATATATTTGATAGCTAGTCAATAATTCAAATGAAATTTAGTAATCACTCAGAAAAATATTTTTTTCTATTTTTCTGGATATTTTCAAATTTCAATTTTTTCAATTCAATTCAATTCAATTCAAATTTTTATTTTGACAATTTGCAAGTCTTCTATCCCTCTAGAAGAAACTTTGACAAAAATTTCCAAAATTTGAAAAACAAAATTTCAAATTTTGTTGTTCCCTTCACCGGTTCCTTTTATAAGTCAGTAGTCTTTGAAATCAAATGCTTTGTATTCATAATTAGTACATTAATACTTAATTTTTAATATTTTGTGCTTTATATTTTGTACACTTTTTCATCGTTGAGCGAAAACTTGGAATCTCGACACTTTTCTTGCTCACAGACGTCTTCTTTTTCGTTTCACAGAAAAAACTGAAGTTAAATTTTTTTGCATGAAAAATTTCCCACTGTTAAAGTTTACATGCTATTTGATGAAAGTTTATCCTACGATGGAATAAAAGCTGTCGTCTGCTATGGCATCCTTACCAGCAATGGGAAAACGGCAAAGTATGAGTGAATTCCAGTTCTACATCAGGACACAAGATTTAAAAGAACACGGAAAAACAAAAGTTAACATTTTTTGCAGTGAAGACTTGCAGCAGTTAAAAATTAAATATATTTCGGCGAAAGTTTCAACCAGGTTAGGAAAATAATTTTGATCTCGTCTACTGCGTCACGCTGGAGAAAATTTCGGTAAAACATGTAGAATAAGCAACAGAAAAAAGAAAAAGAATTGTTCTTACTGCTATAGTATCTCCTCCGAAACAAATTACACTATTGTAGACGAATTAGAACTTATTCAATACCATTTAGCAAAAAGCGCAAAAAACAACGGACAGGTGGAAATCCCCGTTTCTCTCCTATTTAATAAAGTTAAACGACGATAGATAGCGCCAGATTATCTGGGCAAGGTTAAAAATCGCAAATTATCTTCGATTAATGTAAAGTTTATCAGGGAAGGTTAATTTTTGTTGCGGTGAATCTTTCACCTGTAATCGACGTAAACTTTATCTTTCTTTTTTTCTGTGTTGGGACCTTTGTTTTTTAATATTACTCAAGGCAATAAATTTTTAAATAGATATTGGCAAGAACGTTCAGGTTATGCTAGGGAAATCTTGCCAGAATTACCATTTTTTCAAGAATAACAGTTAAGTCTGCCAGAGAACTTTTAATTTCGACTAAATGTAGGGTATGTTAGGGATTTCTCGTGGGAATTTTATTGGAAATTTTACAACATAAACAGTTGGCTGTTACCGAATCCTTACAAATGCACACAATTTAAGCAAATTTAAAAATGCCTACAATTTATTTAGAGTTACCAGACGTCCTGATTTTCCGGGACATGTCCTGTTTTGCCCCATCTGTCCTGGTGTCTTGGGTTTCTCTTCAAAATATGAAAATGTCCTGGTTTTTGCCGGACAAACTGTGTGAAAACTGTGTCCAATCCCCCCCCCCCCCCCCCCCCCCCCCCCCCCCCCCTGTGCACGCAATTCAATTTACATATCGTAAAATGAAATAAAGTCAATGACCAGGTTTTTTAAGCTTTTGTAAGTGTCCTGGATTTCGACCCGATCCATCTAGTAACCCTAATTTATTGTAAGAGAATTCTCGGTGGAATTGTATATTTTTTTATAGAGACAGTTAATTCTTTTAGAAAATTTATAAATTAGAACAGTTTGAGGTAATGCTATGGAATTTTTTTCGAACTTGGATATTTTTCATCAGAAACAGTTAAGTGTTCCTGAAAACCTAACGGTTTTAACAGTTTTAGGTTATGTTAGAGGTTTCTCGACAGGAATGGATATTTCACAAAAAAAGCACTTGTGTATTTTATCAAACTTGCAAATTCGAACGATTACAGGAAAATTTAGGGAAATCTCCCTGGAATTAGATATTTTACAAAAGAAACAGTTAGATCTTTCAAGAAACATTAAAATGCTAAAATTATAGGTTATCCTAGGAAATTGAGATCGCCGGAATGGATCATTTTTCAACGGAAACATTTCCCAGTCGGCACACAATTTGGTGACGTCTTTACGACATCGTTACAACATCTTTATGGCAGTTTTACGACATCCTATATCCGTGTCGTTACGGTGTCTTTACGATATCGGAAAGACATCGTCAGATAATACGAAAATCGATATTTACAATATTGATATTTTGGCTGCTATACAATCGAACTAAATCTCGATTCCTCTAAATGTCATTTCAACTAAAACACTATAGTTTGTGCACAGCGGATGGTGACATGCAGACTCCGAGTCATCGATAAAGAAGAGCTGACAATAATTTAAAAAATAATAAATGTAATAAAGTTGAATAAAACTATCAATTGTTTTTAATTTAGTAAAGTGAAATTGGATAAATATAAATGTAATTAAATAAGTTCAAAAATAGTTACATTAAGTGAAAAGTGACCGGTTAATAAAAAGTGTATTTTTTCGTAATTTTTTATTTTGATTCGCCGTGAATGATTTTCTGTATGGAGTTATAGATTTTTTATTTATTTTAAATTTACGAATTGCATTGACTTTCATTAGGATATGTGAACGAAAAATGTGAAGCTGTTTTTCAAAAATTTAATAGTGGTATAATAATTTGAGGTTATATGCGTGACAATATTTTGTTAAAAACTTCATCACAGTTGTATTGATTAAAATACCTTATTAAAAGTATTTAAAATCCTTTAAAATTACTTAAATGCTCCGAAATCTTATAAAACCTCTTAAAAGTTGTTTGAATTATTGGTAAATCTCGGAAATTCTCTTAAATACTTTGGAATCCTTCTCAATATTCTCAAGTCTTATAAATCATATGAAATCCTTTCAAATCTTTCGAAATTTAAGGAAATTATTTTAAAACGCAGATTAACCGAGATATTCGAAATTATTTTTAAATCTTTGAAATCCTACAAATCGCCTCATTTTTGTGAAATTCTTTGCAGTTTATAGAAATATTCTAAAATGCTTAGAATTTTTGTGTAACTATTGAAATCCGTCAAAAATCACTTAAAATATTTGAAATAATATCTAATCACTTCATTGACTCTTATGCAATCCCTTCGACTGCCATAAAATCATTTGAATTTCCTTAAAAAGTTAAAAACCTTTGAGAATTTCTTAAAATAATTAAACTCATTGGAACTACTGTAAATTCCCTTGAAATTGGTTGAAATCCTTTTAAATTACTGGAAATAATTCAGAAAAATGGAATAGAATTTAGGACCAGTCTGCAAGACTTATCAGGCCGTTTGGTGAGTCTCATTCCGCTTCTGAACGCTATTTTTTATAAATAAATATTTAACTGCTATTAAGAAACTTATCCAAGACCGCCCCCTCCAGCCACTTCTCTGGATCCGTGCCTCATGTTACGCAAATAATCATTTCCGGTGGCAATTTTTTTCGTATTCGATAGTCGTCCTAGATGGAAATTTTCTTTCTTCTTTTATGGGTACTTTCAGAAGATTTAGAAGGATCTTATAGGAACTATAAGGTTTTAAGGGATTTTAACATTTCTAAATATTATTTTTTCTACGACAAAAACATTTGGCGGGTCTGAAATATATTACTTCATTATTTTCTTCTTTTTTTGTATCTGTTGGCGCACTTTTTTTATTATATAAATATAATAGTAGGCCCGCCAAATGCTTTTTTTCTCTTCTTTTATTTCTGCAAAGCATGAATTTAACATCGTTTCATCAATTACAAGGTATTATTTATTAAACTGATAGTAATTACTAAAAAAGTTCATTTACTACTTTTAATAATGTTCCTTTTTTTAAGTATGCTTACATTCTTAAATTTTCTAATATTTGTAATTGACTTTATTTTATCATGTTACAACTTATCGAATACATAAATAAATATCATGTTAACTATCATTAAAAAAAAATAAATTCCAGTTTATTTCTCTTTTAAATTGAAAAAAAATTTTTTACACTTTTTGAATGCTTCCATATTTAAAAAGTACTATTATGTTTTAAGGTTCATTATTTTCCAAAACGTAGTTAAATGTAATTAAATTATAGTAAAAAAGTTATACGAAAAATTTGTTAAAAATTCCCTAAACTTTTTTTTGCTATAATTAAAGCAATATAGTTTCAAATGAAGCAGTTAAAGTACTGCTCCAGAAAATATGAATGACATTCTTTTATCAATGTCTAATGACCTAATACATATTATTATAAGATATATGCATATTCGTGTAGTTCAAGTTTTGAAGAATTCTAATTTAAAGCCTTCTACATTAGCGAAAGACGCCTCATCGTACCTAATAACTGTGATAAGATTTTTAACAAAATATTGTCACGCACATAGCCTCAAATTGATATACCACTATTACATTTTTGAACAACATCTTCACGTTTTTCGTGCACAGATCCTAATGATAATCAATGCAATTCGTAAATTTGAAATAAACCAAAAATCTATAACTCCATACAGAAAATCATTCACGGCGAATCAAAATGAAAAATTACGAATAAATACACTTTTTATTAACCGGTCACTTTTCACTTAATGTAAATATTTTTGAACTTATTTATTTAGCTTTATATTTATCCAATTTCACTTTACTTAATTAAAAACAACTTATAGTTTTATTCAAATTTATTACATTGATTATTTTTAAAATTATTGTCAGTTTTTTTTTATCGATGATTCGGAACCTGCAAGTCACGCCGCCAACTGTATATTTGAGGTACAACTCAGTCACCGCATCCTGCTTTCTAACTACGCACACTACCCTCTTTCGAGCAAAACCATCCGCTGTGCACAAAATATAGAGTTTTAGTTGAAATGACATTTAGGTGAATCGAGATTTAGTTCGATTGTATAGAAACCTCGATACGACAGGTATATCAGTCAAGATTACCGATATATCGATAAAATATCGACATTTTAATTTCTGTATTAAAAAAGTTAATTTATATTTCAATTAATTTAATGTAATAATGTAGGCTATTAAATATATATTGTTTTTGCATTTTATCATTTCCAATCCATTTTTATTTGTAAAAAAGGGAACAAAATAAAAAACACATGAACGTTAGAAAATATGACACTGTCAACGATTTTTTATTACTATTTAAAAAAAGTGAAAGTTTCTCATATTTGAGAATTAAATTCAAAAAATTATATTAAATGGATGAAAGCTGTTTGACTCACGCTCTAAACTCAAAATATAGTCACTTAGTTTTACTATATAAATACTACAATGAAATGTTTTTTAGATTCTAAGCGGTACTCATTTTTTAAATAAAAGTATGTATGCAGAAGGAAAACTGTTTAATTTGATAATTTTGGCATAAAATGAAATTTTTGAAATGGTTGCCTCAACTAACCTACTTTCTGAATCTGAATCAGTGAAATTTCACTGATTCAAATAGTTAGAAATGGGTCACTGACAATCAGTGAAATGCTACTTATTGATTCAGTAAAATAACCACTTTTGAGGGTTGGCAGCACTGCACCATGTCAATTTAGCAATGATAATAAAATAATATTTTAGTACATGTAATCAAAGAATGACAGTAAAAACCTAAAACCCATAAATATGTATAGTTAAATATTAAAAAAGGTGTCAACTTCCGATGCTTTTAAATGACAAACAACCTCACATATTAATTTAATTTGACGATTGCATTGTCATGTACAAACAGCAGACTTACAGCTTAACTGTCTCTGTTAAAAAATATCCAATTCTATCAAGAATTTTCTAACATACTCCTGAATTAAAAGGAATTTTTGAGTTATCAAAAAGATCTAACTGCTTCGATCGGGAAATAGCTAAATCCGGCTTGAATTCTGTAACACCCTACCGATAGAAATCTCAGAGTATACTCAGGCGTAATAGGCTAGCTGGTTTAAGGCTAGTTGCAGGTTCGATTTGAATGATTTCGTCTCAGAGATAGTCAGGGAGATTTGGGTCCTTTTCAAGGTCCTTTTACTGGTCCTTTTAAGAGTGATGCGACGGTAATATAATGTTCCTTCTGCATTTGTCACATATCTGGCGGAGAATTTCTCAGAGCTTCTCAGAGCCTTGAGAAGCATATACTCTGCGATTTCTATTGGTAGGGCACAACCATAAATTGTATGCATTAGTAAGTTTTCTGTAGGACCTAACTGCTTCTGCTATAAAATATCTAAAAGTGGCACTAAACTTGAATTCGAGTATGCTCGTCTGTAGATATAGAGATAAAGCATTCAGTTTTCAGTTGAATACAAAATAAAAACGTATGCCTGATATATAGGTACTAGGTAGTCTGATAAGTCCCTGAAAAATGAAACACGGAGACGTTTTTTTGGCCAAAGTCGGTTTTATTTTTCAACATACTCTCCTTTTAGGTCGATACAGCGAGTCCAACTATTTTCTAACTTTTTGATACCGTCCGAAAAGTACTCGATCGGAAGGTCTCCAAAATACGCCTCAGTTTCAGCTATGAGCTCCTCATTTGCGTAAAAATGCTTACCGGTGAGCCATCTCTTCAGGTTAGGGAACAGGTAATAGTCGCTGGGGGCCAGGTATGGTGAATACGGTGGCTGAGGAACCAATTCGAAGCCGATTTCATGCAATTTTGCTTGTGCAACTAAGCATGAATGAACAGGCGCATTTTCGTGATGATAAAGTGGTTTTTTTTCTTCAAATGCAGTCGTTTTTCGGCGATTTCGATTTTCAATCGGTCCAATAATGATGAATAGTATGCTCCGGTTATGGTTTTACCTTTTTCAAGATAGTCCACGAATATTATGCCATGTGCATCCCAAAATACGAAGGCCATAACCTTTCCGACTCATTGTTGCGTTTTTGGGCGCTTCGGAGCACTTTGGCCCGGTGGAACCCACTGTTTTGCCTATTGCGTTGACTCAGGAGTGTAGTAGTGGATCCAGGTTTCATCCGTGGTTATGAATCGG
>NC_046664.1:64426561-64440207 GCF_010883055.1 Belonocnema kinseyi
TTTCTTGCGAAGATAGTAGTGTTTGATCAAAACTCGAAACTCAGATTTTTCCATATTAAAAAAAACTCGGAGATTAGTCGCTTCTCAGTGCTGTAACTTGTAGATGCGTAAGCATAAAAGGCTGAAGTTTTGACAGGCGTCATTTGAAGGATCAAGCTCGACGAAAATGGTTCACATTAGTGAATACTAATGCCATCTCTTAGAATTTTCAGGTACTTATCAGACTGCCTAGTATATAAGTCGGTTAAACAAAGTTTAATGTGAAAAAGCCAATTCCGAAGAAATTTAACAAGAATTATAATACTAAAATTGCATAAGATTTAAAAGTCGAATGTTCATTTTGTTGGGAAAATAAAATTACGCATCCGAGAATGGAGATGCTGAATCAGAATAAAAAAGGTCTAATTCAAAAGAATTATTCTGTCTCAAGAGAATAAAAATGGAAGATCCCGATGTCAGAGATCGAAAAAATGAGTAATTGTCAAATTCTAAGAGGTTGTGGACATAGAGCGATAGTAAATCACTTATATAACACCGATTCTAAGTTAATCATATTTATTACGAGTAAGTTGTAAGAGAGAATAACAAGTATACAAGGTAAACAAATACTTAAAGTCAATTAATGAGTTTCAAATACTTTTGCGACTTGCTTATGCTACAGACAGGCAACGGTTACGTTATAAAATAATTCTACGTGTATCGAAGTAATACCTCATTTAAAACAAAAAATAGATTTTTGCAGATTTCAAATGAAAAATGGCCAAAAAATAATCTGGGAGGTTTATTTTTGGTTCTATTTACAATTTGAGAAAAGTTTAAACATCATGTAGATTTTTGAAGATTCTACATTCTATACGTATAAATTATTGAGTATTCTAATAAAAAATTTCTGGAATGAAATAAAAAAGGGATCATAAATATTAGCAGGGGTCTAGAATTCGCACCAAAATTAGAAGTAACGACAATACTGTTGAGAATAGTGGAAAATTCCGCGTCTAAACTTCGCACCAAACTTATAAATAACGACATAATAGATAATTAAGAGGTTGGGCGCAAGTGGAAACCTATAGAGCTAAATAGAAAGATAAAAACGGGGCAGCCCCGTTTATCGCCAAAACTTTTGATTTTAAATATTCATAACTTAAAATGTTTGGTTTTTTAAGATCTGATGTTTTACGGAAAGACATTTTTGCAGATAATGGGAGAATTTTACTAGCGCCCCTCCCCCCACCCAATTTTTCCGTCTACTGTGCTCGATTTTTCCTCCCTAATATTTTTTGTTAATTGTTTTTCGAATTAACTAAAAAAAATTATAACTATGATGTTGAGATCTTA
Organism: Belonocnema kinseyi; assembly: GCF_010883055.1. Taxonomy (NCBI): domain Eukaryota; kingdom Metazoa; phylum Arthropoda; class Insecta; order Hymenoptera; family Cynipidae; genus Belonocnema; species Belonocnema kinseyi. Next base: position 64,427,897 of record NC_046664.1, read on the forward strand.
AACATACTGAAATCAAGAATACAGTAAATATGAGTTTATCGTTTTTGATGCAGCGGTATTTAATTTATAAATAAATCTGTATCAATATAAACAAAAAAATAAAATACTGTTACATTCTTTGATCATTCTATTAAAGATGAAATTGATACGTTTAGATTTATTGAAAATATTTTAATCTCATATGTATAGATGCACTGTTTGAAATATCTCTATTTAAATTTAATGATAATTAAATATTTCAAATTAAATATAATAATAGTTATATCGTCGTTCTAGAGTGATACTTAGCCAAGTCCACTTTTTTGAAATTCTTGAACTATTATTCTTTTTAGGCTCAGCAAGGATTAAACTTTGTTCATTAAATAAATCTCATTTTTTTATTTTTATGGGTGAAAAAAATCCAACTTCGTAGATCATATTTTACAAGGATAACGAATTTTCAATTTGAAAAATAATAATTTTCAAAGTTATATTTAACCTTAAAGGTAACCATCGAAATATTCCTCAAAAGTCAATAATTTGCAAATAACTTATTTAATTCGAGGTATGCAATAAAACATAACATAAACTACCATTCTGTTAAGCTTTTTAGTTAGGACTTTCATTAATGACATTACATGATATTTTTGACAAAGATGAACCGAAACATTTCAAACCCTGTGAAAGGAAAAAAGTACTAAAAATTCAGCCACACCGTACGTGTAAAATGCAAAGGTATTTTATAATTCGTGGTGCTTATTATTCATGGTTATTATTTGCATTTGTATATTTATATTATTTTTATGTTGACAGCCTGCATCTAATTATGTACATTATAGTTTATTTCTTTACTCTTGTTAAATACCTATTTTTGATTTAAATCGTCAAATTGATCGCCGTCATATTTTAACTGTAACATGTATCACCTATTTCTTATCCGGTTATTTAGCCCTAGGAACTTTTCGTAAATAAATACAAATACAAATTATAAATAGTTCATTTGTAAATATTTTGTGGACACGACGTACCATAATTATGAGAAAAAATGAATTTTTTGAATCTCATAGTACACTGTCTTGTATGCTCTTGACCATGCATTATTTTTGCCCGATACATTTATTTCGACATTTGAAAAAGTTTTTGTAGAGCACATTGTGGTTAAAGTTTGAACCTCATTTTTTCAGTTTGACAATTAAGGGACTACAACTTTAGGGCGACGATGTATGACTTTATTCTAATATTAATATACTTAAGCTGTACAGATTCGAATTTTGCGGAATTACTTTAAATCAGAAGATTTTTTTAAACTTTCTTTCTGGTGAATAATTTCCTCATGTCTCTTTAAATTGTATTTTTGACTGAATGTTCTTTCACAGAGAAAAAACTTATAATTTGTGTGTGGAGTTTCACATTTTTTACGATGAACTTCGCGGAAAACTTTTACGATGAACTTTCCGCTTACCTTTTTTCTGGAAAAAGTTTTTTCACAATACACCAAACTCTCGCTTTCAGTCCAGTGTCGAGGGTTCCCTTCAAAATAGCTTTGGATAGATTTCGGGGAATCGAAACGAAACTGTATGCAGCAAGCATAAAAACGTCTTTTTACCCTTGCGTGTTTGCAATCATTGGGTTTGACTTAGGCTACGCCATCGTCTACGTCTCGTTATTGAAAACTCATGTTCGGATAAATAGACTGTGTCCCTCCTAGATACACAATATACTATTATTTTACTATTTATTTATTTTGGAATATTTATAATCATTAAATTATTTTTATCTACATGTTCAAAAATTGCTTATAAATAAGAATGGAAAAGTTGAGCAAAACTAATTTTGTAATATCAAAGCCTTCAATGCAACAAAAAATCGCAAAAAGCGCACGTAGCAAGAATCGAGCCCAGCCCAGACCTGTCGGTTACAAATCCGGAACGCTACCATCTGATGGGATTAGCGTTCAAAAGACGTTTGTATAACAGCGCATATAAGTTACGTGGATTTTTCAAAGACTTTTTTCTCGAGGACGGCGAAAAGCGCATCTTATTAATTTAGAACATTATAAGTTTGGCAATGGCCTATTACTGGAAGGAGTATGAATCTAAACAGAAAATCCCGTATTACTGGTCAACTTTACACCGACGAGCGAAAGGTTAGTTACACGCGCGTAGTATTATTGGGGGGAGCGAAACTTTCGTCTCCAAAACAGCGTGAAGAAAGTATTGCCAACTCATACAATTTGAATACAACAGCTGATCGAAACTGTTGGTAACGTAGGTCATCAGAATTAAAGTCGGCAACCCTTACTTCACCACATTTTCGGAGCGAAAGTTTCTCTCCGCCCAACAATTCTACGCGCGTGTAGCTAACCTTCCGCTCGTTGGTGTAAAGCCGACCACTGAAATTAATAAAATATTAATGAATCACACTTTTTAAATAAAAAAAATTTGCTCTCATCTACTGCGTCACACTGAAGTGAGCAAATTTCGGTAAAACATGTAGAATCAGCAATAGAAAATACGAAAAAATTGTGCTTACTGTTATATCTCCTCCGAAATAAATTAGACTATTGTAAAGGAATTAGAACTTATTGATTACCATTTAGAAAAAAGCGCAAAAAGCAACTGACAGATAGGAATCCCCAGTTCTCACCAATTTAATTAAGTAAACGACGATAGATAGCGCTGGCGTCGTAATTCTCGCTACATCTCGGATAAAAATGGAGCAATTATAAGGCGAAAGATTATCCAGGCATGGGTAAGAATAGGAAATTATTTCCGATTGATATAAAGTTTATCCAGCAAGGTTAATTTTTGTTGTGGTAAATCTTTCAGCGGAAATCGACGTCAACTTTATCTTTCGTTTTTTCTGTGGTGGCTTCTAATGTCTCCTCTAACCAGTGTCTCCAGAACGTGGGATTTTTCGGCCCCCACCACTCTCCCATCTGGGAGCAACACATTCAAACGTAGCGTGTCGGTGAGTCGGCTCTGCTAAATGCTGCGAAGCCCAGCCTCGTGTATAGCCGAAAATGCACGAGCAAGAACTCGAGCTCACCAGACCTCTCGAATGACGATCTAGCTGCTCCTCAAATTTATTCAGGTTTTGAAATCCCGAGTTACCTTAGAACCATTAAGCTTATTGCGAAGAGGCAAATATAATTTACTTTATGTAAATAGATCTAGGAGACAAGACTTCTGAGTCTAAAATGTTTCAAATTTAGTGCTGCATGCCGTAGTCATACTTTTAGTAAACAATGGATTTTTAACAAATAAAAAACAAATTTTCGATAAAATAGTTCAGAAATTACTTTTAAAAATACATTTTTAAACTTCCACATTGTAGTTTATAGTCAAGTTTGCAATTGAAAAAATTAATTTTTAAACCCAAATAAATGCGAATTTTCAACAAAAGAAATTTATTTTTATCTAAAAAAAATGAATTTTTAAAGATGAATAATTCGACAACAAAGAAGATAAATTTATAACTAAAAAGACAAATTTTCAAGAAAAGGAAGTTTCAGAAAAATTGTTCAATTTTCATCTATAGAAACGAATTTTAAACTAAAAAAAAGTATTCCATCAAAAATGGACTAGTGAAATTTTCAGACAAAAAATGGAATTTTTAACGAAAGAAGTTAATTTTCAACTAAAATTATAATGTTTCAACCAAAAATTGAATAGATCAATTTTCAGTTGAAAAATAATTATCAACCCCAAAAAATCAAAGTTTTAACAAAATATTGAAATTTCAAAACAAAAAATTAAGTTTGAAAAAAATTTAATTTTCAAACCAATAACTTTCTACCGAAAACAGAAATTCAAATTTTTTTAAATGAATTTTAAAACAACAAAAATTTTTGTTATTAAAATAGATAAATTTTCAACGAAAAATAGTTACATTATCAGTTTAAAAAATCAATTTACAGCCAACAATTTTTCAGCAAAATAGTTTAATTTCCAAAAAAATAGATAAACTTTTAACCATTTTATACAAAAATAAAACAAGTTTCACCAAAAAATGCATTTTCATCCAAAGAAATGAATTCTTGATTAAAATAGATTAATTTTTAAACAAGAAGAATAATTTTCTACAGAAAAAGAAAAAGTTTTGACTGAGAAGATCAATTTCCTACCAAAAAAATTCAACCAAAAATGATACAGCTAAATTTTTAGTATAAGAAAATGTTTTTTCAACAAAAAAAAATCAAATTCTCAACAAAACAGTTAAATTATTAACCAAAATAGTTCTTTAAAAAAAATTTAATTTTAAAATAGTTTCATTTTCGATAGAAGAAATTAATTTTCAACTGAAAAATGTTTTTTAAAAAACACACACACACAATCGAATTATTTTTCTTAAAATTCCTGTGAAAAATTTAGAAGATTATATAAATCAAGTTTTTTACATCTTGAATGCTTTTTTAAAATTTTAAGGAAATTGTAGTAAGTTAAAAAAATTATTTTGGAATTTATTTTGTTTTGAACGTATTATAAATATTTAAAAACTTGGAAAAATGTCTCAAAACTTATCAATTATTCGTTGATACCTTCCAAACTTCTAAATGTTCTAAACTTTTTTTAAAAAGACTCGAATTTTTCTAATATTTTTTTTAAATCCAATAAAATAAAAAAAAATTTAAGTCATCTAGGTTCTTTTTTGATACATCTCTTTTCATGTTATTTTAGGCTATAATCACAATTTTGAGGATTTTAAGAGAAAAGGCCAAAAAGTTATTAACTTGACCTCATTCAAAAGCCTAATTATTTGACAAAAATATTGTAAAATTTTCCTTTGAATGTGGTGTTGAAAGGAATTTCATTAAAAAATGGGTGGGATTTTCTGAACAGAAAAGTACATGAATTTCTGAACTTTCTTATTTTTATTTTTTAAGTGTATTTTAATCTGCTTTACGTTTGGTGAAAAATCAAATGCTGAAAAACGATAAGAGAAATATATATTTCTTCAATAGTATTTTACTAACTAATATAAAAATCAATGTGTATCGTATTCAAATAGAATTTGGCAATATTTATAAAAGTATTATTATTTTTAATTAAAAAAATTAATGCATAGAGAGTACAGTTTTTATTTGAAATTTCACGACGGTTTTTTGTACCATGTTTGACCCTCGGCCACAATCAAGGAAAAATAATCTAAAAATATGTTCATCAGTTATTAATCAATCAATCAATCAATTTCCAATTACAATTATTTTACAATTGAAATAAAATTTTGTAATTTTGAGATAAGTAATGTTATCGAATTAAAAAATTTTGATTTTAAAACATTTTACACTCTTTTTCGAAATTTTAGAAAATTGTTTTATGTGTTTAAAAATCTTCTTTAATTTTCTTTTGAAGCACATTTTTCAAAATAAAAAATCATTAAAAATTTTCGCACGATAATTAGGAAAATAATTCTTTTTTCTAATCCTGTCAGGTATTCTAATCTTTGAAAATTATTCAAATTTTTCCTGATTTTTTTATTTTGCAAAATTAAGAAAAAATTGACTTTAAAATGTTTCAGATACTTCGACAATTTTTGACGTCTTTTGAATGTTTTGAAATGCTTTAAAATAATGTCCTCATATTAATTTTTCGAAATAAAAAATTATTTTAATCATTTCTAGGAACAAGTTTTAATTATATTTGAATCCTTTCAAAATTCCTGAATATCTCTTAAACTTACTCAAATTTGAAAGTAGATATTTAAACCAACATCTAATTTTAAATATTGTTTAACAAAATTGCACAAGAAGGCCTAATAAGAATTTCCTTAATTTAAGATGTGAAAAAATTGATTCATAATATTTTAAATCTTTCCCAGGAATTTTAAGAAAAATAGTTTTACCTCCTTAAAATCTTTCGGAATTCATTTAAAGTTTCTAAAGTTTATGTTTGATTTCTTTAAAAATCTAAGTTTCTAACAGAAGTTAAGTTTAAAATTCGATTTGAATCTCTTCGATTCTTCTTCATATTACTTGCATTTACTCGATTTTGATCTATTTATTATAAATCTTACTAAATTGAAACATTTTGCTTCAAAATCTTCTACAGTCTTCTTAAATTTTAGGAAATCGTTTCAAATGTTTAAAAACCTTGTTCAATATTCTCATAAAGTACGTGTTTTAAAATAAAGTCATAAAAAATTTTCCTACCAATTTTGAAAAAGTTCTGTTTCTAATCTTGTCGGACCTTCTAAGCCTTCTAATCATTAAAAACTATTTAAATTTTTCCTGATTTTCTTTGAAATTCCGGCAAAATGATAAAGATTGCCTTAAAATGTTCAGATTCTTTATTAACCATTTTAAACATAGTTTAAAATGTATTGAAATTTTTTTAAATCAATTTTTCAAAATAAAAAATTATATTAATTGTTCGTAGAAACCTAAAAGAATTTTTTCATTTTCGTGAAACCTTAAAAAATTTTATAAAAAATCTTTACAAATTTTAATTACTTTCTAATCGTTTCAAAATTACGGAATACATCTTAAACTTACGCAAATTTGAAAGCACATTTTTTGAACAAAAATAGAAATTCAGTTAACTTAAAAACTCCTCCAAATAGCCAGTTAGCCACCGAAAACGAATCGTTAAGTCGAGGGAGCTCGGGCTCGTGATCGTGCATTTTCGGCTCTACAGTATAATATCTTTGGGCTGGCCTATGCAACATGTAGCAGAGCCGACTCACCGACACGCTATGTTTGAATGTGTCGCTCCCAGATGGGAGAGTGGTGGGGGCCGATAAATCCCATGACGCTTTCTCCGAATAGATCCAAATTTTCCAGAACTCTAAAAGTTAATTTGTATGAATCTTTCAACGACTTTTAATTGAATTATTTTACATTAATTATCGAACTTTTTTTTATTCCAGGCTCAATTTAAAAATTATGGAATTTTTTTGTTCAATCCTAAATAACTTTCCATTTTATCTTAAATTTTTCGAAAATGATATCAAGCTCTTTCAAGTTTCCGAAAATTGGAAAAAGTATCTCCCAATGTCATATAGTGAAATCTATTTTTTGAATCGGCCACACGCATTTGTTGTACCAGTCGCACAATATGATGAGGAATATTTCCGATCAATTTCATCAACAAATCCTAGAATTGGCTGAATTACCGTTAGACACTGTAAAAAAGAGAAAATATTGTTTTCTGTAAAACGAGGGTTTCGTGTTTACGTCGAAAACCGAAAAAGCTACAACTGTTTTGTCCAGGCAGAAGAGATGCAAAATTAAATTTACTATAAGAATATGTACTTTTAAAATTAAAATTTTAAACTTGTTTGAAGAGTGTCCAGGGTCCAAAGCCGTCCAGCAAGAAAAATGCAATAGAATGCGGTTTATCTCAATTTTTGTAGTTCTATATTTAGAAATAATAACGTGAAATGGATTAACATAAATCGCGACTAAGAAATTGTCCGGAAACCGCATTTAATTCTCTATAGTTGCGGTGGTTTCGATATAACTCTAACTCTGATGGTAGATACTATTTCCCTTGAAATTTGAATCTGGTATTGAAATACTCTGTTTTCGCATGTGCTCTTGTCTGTAGCAATAAGGTCTGCATTCGAAGCTAATGATTCTAATTTCCGAGTTGCCAACGGGTCCGCGCGCCCTGATACCAACCAATTATCCCCGTTCCTCACACCACGCTTACTGGAATCTATTCCTCTAACTAACTTCCACAGAATAGTTCAGAATCAGTATTTTCATCACTTCATTTAGACATCCAAAACAGGATGGGAACTATTTTCGCACTTGCAAGTTACTATAAAATCCCAATTTTGAAATTCAATGACCTTCTCTGCCTTTTCCCTGAACAATTTTGCGTTTTCCCTGACCATTATAAGATTTATTTTTATTTAAAACACAATCTCACATATAAGGCGATAATGTTAATATAAACAAATTACTTGTTTCTAAATTTATTATCAAACCTATTAGTGACAACAGTCATAAAGAATACAAATAATACGAATTTTTAAGAAAATAGTTAAATTTTCCGCCAAAGAAATGAAATTGGAACTAAACTAATGAGTTCTCAACAATTAAAAATAATTTTTCAGCAAATAATTGAATTTTTAACCCAACTAAGAATTTTTAACTAAAATAATGAACCTTCAGCCAAAAACAATGAAGTTTTAACTTGATAGTTGAATTTCGAACCCAAAAGATTAATTTTCTATGTAAAAAAAATTTTTTGAACAAAATAGTTAAATTTTCATCTAAAACAGATAAATTTTTAACTCAAAATATAATATTTAATTTGAAAAATATCATATTTAACAAATAAAATATTTAGAAAAATACTTACATTTTCAACCAACAGATACGTTTTTAACGAAGTAGATAAATTTTTAACTGAACATGGAATGCTTCAATGTTTAGTTAAAAAAATTCATTTTTGCCCACAAAAAAAATCTATTTCAACAAAATCGATGAATTTTAAATAAAAAAAAGGTTTTGAACTGAAATGACGAATCATCAAGCAAACGAATGATGTTTTAACCAAACAGCTCTACTTTCAACTAAGTAGTTCAATTTTCAACCAGAAAATATGAATTCTCAATGAAAAATGTAATACATAGTTGAAACTTCAACCAAGAATAGCGTTTAATTTTAAATCAAAAGCAGTCGAATCCACAAAAAGGTAGACTTTTCTATAAAAACATTGTAATTTTCAATCCAACCTTTAATATTCAATGAAAAAATGCAATTTTTACCAGAAAATGTACCTAAATGCATTTCCAACTCAAAAAGATGAATTTTCAACAAAACAAACAAAACAAATCAATAAAAAAATTCTTAAACTTTCTAAAAAATAGTAAAACTTACTTCAAATTCAGTTTATCGAAATCGTCTTAACTCTTTCAGATTTTTCCTGACAGTTTTCTACTTTTCCTGGCCAGTTTTAAATTCCATCCATTTCTCTGACTTTCTGGATTTTCCTGGCCTGTAACAACCCAGACTTTTTAAAGCTGTAAAACTGAAAATACAGTGAATTTGAGATTGAAGCTTAAATATATCGCCGGTGCTTATGAAAAATACCTGTAAAATAAGACTAAGAAACAAAAACCTTTTTCAGAAACGCCGTGAAAAATAAATTGTTCATTAGGTCATTGTGAAAAAATACATTTTTTTAAAACACCGTGAAGAAGAACACATCTCAGTAAAAAGCTACGAAAAAATATACATTTCGGTAAATGCTGAGAAAAACCTTATTCCTATAAGCGCCGCGAAAAGAGACCTTACTCAGGAAAAACTGTGAAAAAACCTTATTTGTGAAAAAGCCGTGAAAAAGACCGTATTCGTTAAAACTTTAAATTAAACTGTTTTATCCCGAAAAAACTATAATAATCATTTTGCCGTAAAAACAGTATTATTGGTGGAGAAAAGTACTGGGCGAATAGCTCTGGGCCAGATAGGCTGGGCGGAAATAAGGAAAACTCACTGCAATTTTCTCAACTTTGTTTTATATATTTAAACAATCATAAATATAATAAATTATAAATTTTTAATTACAATGAAAGGCGCACTTTTAAACTTTGATTATGCAGTAACAAAATAGTTCTGTTATGAATATTTTAACTTATCGATTTTTTCTTAATAATATTTATGAACTTTAAAATATTTATAAACTTTTGTCCAGTTAAATAATTAATATATAAATTATTATATTCACTGTTTACTATTGTAATAATTGTGTTTATTAAAATATGTTTTTTATTACGGCCATTCAATGATGCGGGTTTTTTTGCACAGTATTTACACAAGACGTGTTTCTTTCATCGCGTTTACCAATGTGTATTTTTGTTTACAGTGTTTACTAAGATATATTTTTGTTCATAGCGATGAAAATCCCAATAAAGACTTTTTTTCTTTAAACCCGCGCGGAGAATGCGATTTTGGATCCTGGCGCGAGACAGTACAAGTAGTCTATTTCACAATCGATTATGAGTTCGTATGATAAAAGTTACTTTTCCATACTAGTAACGGGAAAATTTGTAAATATTAGACTCTTACCTTAATCCCAGGACTCGACTCGAAAGAAACAATAGACCCCATAAAACAAACCGGTTAAGGAGCTGAATGCAAACCATGGAGTAGCTTTAAGCCTATATTTTCGTGGTTGTAACCATCAATCGTGAAACTGATCAGTTTTGCTGTTTTGCACCTGGCCCCGAAATCGCATTCACCTTCGCGGTATGTAAGTAATAACCAAGTGGGGGACTAGTCGATTTCTCGATCGGTTAAAAATGTACTGAGAACACTGCTCAAATCTTCCCATCACTTCATGTTTTTAAGAAAATATGAGTTGAAAGCCCTAAAAACGGCGTTTTTAGCCATTTTTGATCAATTGTATTTAGCTAAACCATGACGTGCTAGAAACTTCGCTAGGATCAGAAATTAAAGGCTGAAGCAAGCCCTTTCAGATGAGCCCTATGTTAAATTAAGCGCATGTGCCCTTAGAGCAGGGGTTGTGTTTTATCTGGGGTAGAGGAAGAAAATGAAAACAGAAAGGATTATTAAAAATTCAAAATGTTGGATCCAATATGGCGGACCATTTTTTCAAAATTTGATCGTGTTCACTTGAAACTTGTCACTCAAGTGTTTTAAGGGTTGCTCATTACGAATATGCAGTTACATTTTTAAAATTAAATTGCTCCTGCGATTAAATTTGCATACGGCTCATTTAACAGGGCTTGTTTCAGCCTTTAATTTCTGATATTAGCGAAGTTTGTAGAACGTCATGGATCAGCTCTACAATTTTTCAAATATGGTTAAAAACGCCGTATTTAGGGGTTTCGACCCCTATTTTCTCATAAACGTGACGTGATGGGAAGTTTTTGAACCTATATTCGTGTGCAGCACGAAAAATACATTCGGAGACACTAGATGCAATCTTATTCGCAAGACTCATGTAGGGCAGTGTAATCTTTCAAAAACTATGAATCTTAAAGATCTGAAACATTTTGAATGAATTAAATGACAATTCCTGTGACATGTTTCATGAAGAATTTGACATTGTATGGCCCATATTAAACATTTATCAAGAAGTACTCAAAGTTCATAAGTCTGGGAAAGCTTATAATTTCCTTTAAAACCGAATAAATTTTGTGTATGAAATTTTTATTACTTCCTCGAAGTCAGCCAACTATTCAATTTCCCACATTACAAAAATTCATTCATATATATATATATATATATGTGTGTGTGTGTGTGTGTGTGTGTTCCAAAGATGACCGGGTTCAAAACGCTTTTTCAACCGTTTTTTCGATATAGGGGATTAGTTTTACGTCGACACTGTTCTTGACACCCCACTCCCCCTCATTCTTTATTTTCACCAAAAATAGATAAAACTTCGAGGATCTCAACATCACTTGTTTGTTAACCTTTATGTACATTGTAATAGTTATTTCGCGACTAAAAAAATGTAATATTTTTTTATCGAAAGGTATTTTAAAAAACTTCACAGATATATGAAGATTTTTTTTCAAGTGAATTAATCATTTCTTCGAAGGGGACATTTTAATAGGGTCTCGGCTATGTGAACCGAAATTTCTATGCAAATAGTCAGACTGTTTCAGTACTAATAGCGAGACTTATAAACGGGACTATTTACACCGAAATTAAGGCACAAATAGCCGGATTTGTCCGGTTTACATAGACACTGCCTTTTATTGAATTTATCATGAATACATAGTACATAATTTTTCAAAACAAACCATTTGTTCGTTAAAAAGAGCGTTCTGTATAAGAAATAATTCAATCACTTACACAAAAAAACATTTGTGGTTTGAAAGTGTAAAATTTGGATATTCGAAACAAATTTGAAATATATTTTTAGAAGATGCTTTTGTTGAGGGTGCTAAAATAAAAAAAAAAACTTAATACAATATAAGTTTAAAAATGATAAAAAATTGTTAAGTTTTGAAAGAATAAATATGAACAACTTTGCATTTTTAATTTATTCAATTTTGATTGTTTTTAACTAAAAATCACTTAATTGGAAGCGCTATCTATGGTATTTCAAATATTTTGAACTGAAAATATTACCCCTCCACACAGGAGGTGACCACAAAGGGTTTATGACATGTAACGCTTCTTTAATAAAAAAGTTAAATTTAAATCCGTATTGATACATTGAAGATCAATATAATCAACACAAAAATAACTTAGTAGTTCATAAGGCTGCTGGCTACGTTAATCTTTAAATTTGAATTTCAAAATTTCAAATAATTTAGTTACAAGTACACCAAAGTCTCGTTTTCAGTCAACTGTCGGGGGTTGCCTTCAAATGGCCTTGGACTGATTTCGGGGTGACAGAAACGTAAAC
>NC_046664.1:64440307-64445982 GCF_010883055.1 Belonocnema kinseyi
TGTCGCAACCACTCTCGCCCTACTCCCCTGAGAAACTGCGTGAGTCAGCAGTTCTAGGAATACCGAGAACTGGATGACTGAAAGCGAGAGTTTGGTGTATTCTTGTACTAGCATCAAATAAATAGTTTTAACTTATTATTCACAGTTCGATTGACGATTAAACAAAATTAAATTTTTATTTCGTGTTCAAAAATAGGAGGAAGGGCAGCCTCAGTGTTACATAAAATTTTGAGAAGGGTTTAACTAAAATGTCATAAATTGTCACAAGAGGGTGGGTGAGTCAAAATCACTAAAAAAATAGCGTTAAGTCATATCTGTATTTTCCCATCTATGAAGGGCAAATCGTTTTTTCAAGAATGATAAAAAAAAAATTAATGCACGCGATGATTCTCGTATTTTTAGATTTGCAAACTTTTCCCGGGTCGACATTCAGATCCTACACGGAAAAAATTTATCCGAAAAAAAATCAGGAACTTATAGCGAGGTCTCGGATACGGGATAAAAAAATCAAACATTAAGTCCTTATTTCTATGAAAAATGTATGGATCAATTTATAACTTTTTGACGAACAGTTCGAATTTCCTACGAACAGTTCCTGAAAATTTAAGACTTGAACATAAAAAGGGAAAAATTTTATTTGTGCTATTTAATTTATATTTATAAATACCATGAGTGCGTAAACACACGCAGCCATCGAGGCTGACCAATGTAGGTATAACAAAAATTTTAGCCACTCATCCGACGAATTCAATCCACACATACGCGTGCACATCCGCACCGAGCGGGTGGGTGAGAGTGGGTGCGGGCCACGTAAAGACGAACCTACGTCCTAGTTCCCAAATTTGTCGGTCAAGCTCGTGAGTGCTCTGTGAAACTTTTCCCAATCACTATAATATTTTTGTAATATATCCGAGACCTAGCTACTGGTTCGTGACTTTTATACGTATAAATTTTGTCTGTGTACTTTGAAGCCGCAAAATCCTACCTTAGTAGGGGCTGGTAGCTGTAAAGTATGTTCTAAATAAGCAGCTATTTCAATGTTTAGTGTCAAATTAGGGTCTGCATTTAAGATAAATTAGACCCTCTTTTAAAGCTCAAACTACTACTGTAAGACTTGTGGCATCAAAGCAGGTTCTCTATAATCTCACACTAATATGTATGAATAAAAATAAGTTTTGTTATTTATCAGAAAAAATAAAATAATATCTATGATATAAATATCAAGGATATTCGCAGTTATTTTTTTGACATATTATTAATATAATGTTTTGATTATGACGCTAAAACATAGTGCACTGAAAAAGCCGCAAGTATTAAGAAACGAACATGATGTCGCACGCATGCTCTGAGTATTTACCAAACGCCTAACGCCCTAACCGATTCAGCTAACGGAACGCGTTAGGATGTCTTCAATAAAAATCATTAGCACTTGTCCAATAATTCAAGGTCCAAAATCTTTTTAAATCCAAAGCAATTAATTGGATAATTACTTTTTTTTAACTTTCTGTGTCTTTAAATATTTGAAACGATTTTTGAAGAATTCAATATACAATGGTCCTGTTTTTAAAAAGTTTTCTACGTTATACGCTTTAAAAGAACGTCAGACTACATATTTGAATTTGATTTTGTGTTATTTATTACTTTAATGAATACAATGTCAAACTTGCTGATTTCAATAAAAATATATTTTTATCTCTTTATTACGCAAAGATTTTTAAAAAGTCGTGCAGCATTATAATTAATCCAATTATACTAAAAACTAAAAATATTTAATTCAAGATTTAACCTAATTTTCATCAAGAAATAAGTTTATATTAACAATAACAGTACTGGTTTTATACACAATTGTCTCGTCGTTTCAAAGTTCGAGACAAGTTGTCAATTATTTTTCATACATTTGGCGGGTCTTATTCTCCAATAAATATGATAAAATAATTCAAACTGTAAACACTTTCTTACTAAAAGAAATGATTTTTCTGTGATTAAGCATTGCAAAGAAGTATTGATTTATATATAAATAATTAATGACAATTAGGTTAAATCTTGAATTAAACATTTTTGTTAATTAAGTGTGCATTCATTCATAAAATCACCAATGAGTTCAATTAACTTAAATAAAAATACTTTTTACTTTATTCTCATGAAGTTCACACAGTGTAGGCTCAAAAGATTCAATGTAGGGTCATTATTGAAGGGGAGGTTAAACAGCATCAAAGTAGAGTCTTGAGTTATACAAATTTAGGCTCTAAAGATTTAAAGTAGCTTCAGAGAGATGTTACAGCCTCAAAATAGGCTCTAATGTTTCATTCTCTAGGAGTTAAAAGTTTAAAACAGGGGCTGTAAGTTTAAATATCGTCAAAACAGGTTCTAATAAGGAGCTGCAAGTTTAAAGTAGGGTTTAATTTTCGACTTCAAGTATTTTTTCAATCGTCGAGTAAAATAAACTCAATACAGGCTAATTCAACGCCATCTAAGATTTTTAAAGGTTATTATTTGAGCGTCGTACAATTAATATAATTTTTGTACAGATATTAAAAAAAGTTTTTTTCTTGTCTAAAAAAAACAATAACTTGTAACAATAGATTATTTTTCAACAACAATTAATTATTACAAGAAAATAAATATATATCGCAGTTTTGAATAAAGCAAATATTTTAATTCACATTTATTTATTTGCATCTGAAGAGTAATACCCTAACACAATGGATTGTCATTCTAAAATATGATGATCATTGTTTTTAAACATTTTGATAAACAAATTTACAGTTTAAACTTATATTACTTATAAGGTTTTTCTGCTTGGCAAAGTCACGTATTATTATTTTCAGAATTGTATTTTAACGAGAAAAAGAACCTTATGAATTAAAAGAGACTAACTGTAAGAACAGTGATTTTATTTACTATCCGAATTGATAAATGCAATAATAATTATTGCTATACTACCAGTAAATTCACGCGAACCAAGCACGCGCTGACATGTCTGGGTTTTTATTTCCTAACAATAAACACATAAATAATTCAAAAATCCACAGCAACACATTTTTTAGTATTTAGTGTTTAACAAATTTTAAACCGGTTGAGACTGATTTAATATATAAAATATGATAGAATATTGGTTATTGGATTTATTACGATTTGCGCGCTATGCATGGAAGAAGTTTTGTCTTGGCAGACAAATTTTCAATACAAATATTTCAGGTTGGCCTCTAAAATCAACAACAGTTTTTCTGGCCTTTTTTTGATCACGAAAAATTTATCTAGGTCATTATAATTAACAAATTAAAACTTTAAAACCTGACAAAGTTGTCAATTTAGTATTAAATACTTAACTGCTAAGTCAAAGTGTTAGGATGCTTCGAAACTTCAAGTATTTAAAATTCAAATTGAACAATTTTAAAGTCATTAATTTATAATACTTTCAATAATTAAAAATTAGAAGTCCTTTAATGTATCGGGCGTTATTTCTTACCTAACATATGTTTGCGTGAATTATAGCTCTGTTAATACTATAATCTTCAAATTTTCCAATAAAAAAAACCTTTCCAAATAATTTATATGTAATCCACTCAATGTTAGATGGAATTATTCAATTTCGAATGAGTTCGACTTGAAATTCTTTTAAGTTTGAAAGCCTAAATGTTTAATTAATTTTCTGGATAGAAAGAGTTTTTATTTTAAATTTTTAACATTTTGATTGTGATTTTGGCATGATTCGTGAAAATCCCCCCCCCCCCCTTCAAATTTACTTTCAGCAAGGGCTGAATTTGGATAGAAAATTACTTCGAGAAAAAGGGTTAAAACGATCCAAATTGCTTTAAATAGTACCGACCCTTCGGGATTTTCCCCAAAAACCTTCCTTACCACTCCGAACTTGCTTTTAACATCTTTCTGATGATAAAAGGACAAATTTTTTTCAATCTTCTTCTGTATCGCAAGAAGAAAGTTTTTTTATTCAATTTCAGGGACGGCGATATTGGTATTCAATTTATTATTGAATTGGAAAAGGGAAGTTATATATTTTCTTTTTCTATCTGAATTCAAATAGGGAAATTTCGTATTTTTAAAATTGTATTCAGTCAAAGGGGGAAATATTCTATAATTTGTACATTTTTCTTACAATGAAAAGGGTGGATTTTTTATTTTCAATTTTTTTTCTGATGTGGAAGATTGAAAAATAGACATATTAGTATTTATTCGTAAAAATAAGTGCTCATTAGTCCATTTTTTACATTTACTTAATTTCGAAGAGTAAGTCCTTGACGGACTTCAAAATTAGAACAAATTTAAAAAAATCAAAATTGTGCCAATTTAAAGTAGTGCAGAATATAGAACATTATGTGCAATTAGAAACTGGAAACCTCTAAAAACTGAACAAGTTGAAGTATAGTACCCGTAAAAATTTAATAATTGTAAATAAGCATTAAGAAATGTATATTTACATTTTTTCATCTGCTTAACAACACTAAGATAAAAAATTGTACATTTGGAACTTGGTATCGTTCCTGATTGAGCATATAAAAAAAAAGAAACTTAAAAACCAATTGTTTTTAAATTTATTATTATAGAGGGACATCCGAAAATTATTGGATAGATTTTTGTAAACTAAAAATTGGATTTCTGTGAAGAACATGAGTATCATTTCCGCCATTTGAAAAGACGATTTGAAAGCTTTACGAGTGATCGATATAAAAACTTAAATCGGTAAAAATGAAATAATTGAAAATTTAACTATTCTTATATTAGGATTTTGAAACTAAGCTATTTAAAACGAATCATTTTCAAATTTCGCATCACAATTTTTAAACTTCACTCATTTCATTCCAACGTATCAAATTAATAGCCTGTAATTAATGGTCAAGTATTTCCATACACTAATCAAACGCTGATTAGTTAGAAAAATTTGCGATAAAAAGAATGCGTAAAAAGCGAGCGAAACATAGAAGCTTCAATGTGAACGCAAAAGAAAAATCAGATAAGTTTGAAAATGAGAATTTTTTTAGATAACAATCACAAGTTTTGTTGAACGGCAATTTATTTCGTCCAGATATTATTCTACAGAGGAAAACAAATTATACACATAAAAAAGTTGTTCATATTCAAAAACGCGAAATCAGTAAATTTGTTACAATTTTTTGGCTTCTTTCAATCTAAATAATAAATTAATGATTTTTTCAAATCATCCGCAACATACCTCTTTGAAATTGATCAAGCTTCACCTTATAAAAAGACTCTCTAAAATGGGTTTAAAATAAAATCCCTGGAACGGTTTAAAACTGACATTCCAATTTTTCGTCTCTTGTTTGGTGGGCGCACGAGATTTACGAGGGTACTTCAATAAGTCCTTAGAATGAAGTATAAAAACAATTTTTTTTTGGGTAAATTTTTTTTTATTTTTCAACATAATCTCCTTGGAGCTCTATACACTTGGTCAATCGCTTTTCAAGTTTTTTTAATCCTTCAGAAAAGTGCGTTTTCGGAAGTTCCTCAAAATAAGCACTTACAGAGGCAATGACGTCTTCGTTGTCTGGAGATCTCTGTCTACCGAGCCATTTTTTCAAGTTTGGAAATAAGATAAAGTCACTGGGGGCTAAATCTGGTGAATACGGTTGGTGTTCGACCAATTCGAATTTTAGTTCTTCAATTTTAGCCATTGAAACGAAGCATGTGTGAACTCG
>NC_046664.1:64446082-64455276 GCF_010883055.1 Belonocnema kinseyi
ATCCTTGTGGCCTCAGCTAACTCACGCACTTTTAATCTTCTATCCTTCAACACCATATCGTGGATTTTATTGATGATTTCGGGAGTACTTGCTCCTACGGGCTTTCCTGAACGTGGTTCGTCACTTATTGATGTACGACCACGCTTAAATTCATTTACCCAGTTATAAACCTTTGCTAAGGCAGGGGCAGATGTGCCATGAATTGAGTCCAATTCATTTTTTGTTTCATATGGAGTTAAACCCTTTAAATGAAAATGTTTGATTACCGCTCTGAACTCGTTTTTTTCCATTTTTCTTAACGAACAATTTTTTTTTCAATTGGTTATAAGAACACGTAAACTCAGAAGATGTGGACTGTGACTGCACCACATATCTAGTCGGGAGTGGCGCTGACTGAAAACAGATGATTTGGAGCGATTCGCGCGCCATCTGTTGGTCATTCTAAGGACTTATTGAACTATCCTCGTACATGAAAATTATACAAAAGTTACGGAAACATTCTCAAAACCGTTTAAATATACTGTGTCCACTAAGGCGTGTCCTAATAGAATTACCCAATATAATTCACTGTTATGTTTGTTCGATCATCCACCACTAATAGTATCATGTTTCATCTATTGGAAAAATAATTGAATAGTTTTGTTTTACTTTTAAAAGAAGTCTTAAACAAAATTTTTAATAAATTTTCTCTTTAAATTTTAAACCAAAATCCTTTCTTTGAGGCGTTTCGATTTGAAATAAAATAAATATACAACTTGGAACAGTTCAGGTACAATGAATTCCAAATTGTTTAATTTTAAACGCTAGTAATTTCAATTTTTCCAGATTTATAAAAATTCAAGCTGATATTGTTATCTGTTCAACATTTTCAATTTAAAATGATTTAATTATTATGATTTTCAATTTAAAATTTAGTTGGAATCGAAGCTTCTAATGTGTCCCCTAAGGATGTACATTTTTCTTGTACCTCCTTCCCTATTTCCTTACGCACCCCCGACACACTTTCTTGGTGTTTGGAGGGGGACCTAAAGTTTGAGGTGGGTTCCGAACCACCAACAGCAACAGCTGTAAGTACTTAGTAACCTTTATCTCTAGAGGTACCGGTCCCACGACTCTCCGGAGATGAACAACTCGCTTGCTAGGCTAGTGTTCATCGCATAGGCAGACGGTGTGGACCCAAACCCTACGCTTTAGCTTCCACGATCATCGTTCCATTAATTAAAAATTCTTGTACAGGTTTTACCCCTTTAAATTTGAAAACATACAATTTTGAATGAATTTGGATGTTATGTCGTTGACTCAGGTAATGGTGCAATTTTTGTTGAGGAAATGGTTGTTTTCGAAATACTAGTCCAAAACAGAGACGTTTTTTATTTTTTAGCTGTGAAGAAATCCTTTCTGGCTCCGCTGTGATTTAAACCCAGATCTAGACATTGCCAATTTGGTGCTTTTACCCACTAAGCTACGTAGGGGAATGGGATTTATTATTTTTTACAGCTTCTTACACGCGAATTGACGATATCATCTTAAGACTTATTCCAACAATAATTGTTACAATTATTAATTATACAATTCAATTTTTATCTTCATAACACTCGAACTGACAAAATCTTGTAAGACTTGGGATGAGGTCGCCTATTCTCTTGTAAGAAGCTTTGGAAAAATAATAAATCTCGTTCCCTCCGTAACTTATAGAGGGTAAGAGAACCAGACTGGCAATCTGCAGACTAAACAAGGTCTTTCCATCAACAAAGAACTATATAATTTTTAATGTTTCGATTTAAAATTGTGCATTTTTGGTACAAACTCGTGGAAACGTAGGAGATTTCAATGTGGGTAGAATAAACCCATATGTTATTTTCGTTTCAAAACAGACTCAAGACAATAGTATTTTTACCATGCAGATACAGTGGGAACTTAAATCCATTTCTACACCGATTAAAATGAACCAATTTAGCTCAAATTATAATTCGGTCATTTTTTTAGGACACCCCTTCGGCAAAACAGAAGAAACGCATACATGTTTTTTTTCTCACCATACTAAAATATATTGAGTGTTTTCTCTTTGAGAGATGTAAAATAAAAATAATCTCACTGCCAACGATCAGAATAATTAATTTTATTTGCCACCCTTAGTCCGAGTCATTTTTATCAAATTTCTTTTAGTTTCATAAACTAGAAAATAAACATTTTGTGTAGGGTCCTTTCTTATCCTTTGCAATATTCCCCATTTATCTTACCCATTGACCTTTTTTTATAGTAAAAACGTCGTAAAAGGGTACCGACTTTTTCGATAGAATAAGATTGTGAGGAGGAGGAGGAGGATAGCACTAAAAACTTAATTAATTTAATTAAGAAGCCCAATAACGGAGTCAAAGAGAGTGATATCGAGGTCAAAAGACGAAGTTTCTATGTATAGAGGGTCGAGTCTATATGAAAGGAAACAACAGGATTGGAGGTTGAAGAGGAAAAGACGACGCACCGAAGCGACGCACCACGGATCGATCGGGTCGTGTGGGCGTCATAATCGCCAGAGTGAAAATTCGATCAGCAACCGCGTAACGATTGATTCACAAGTATAAAATGTGAGATGTGCTCCTAATTTTATTTACAGCTGACAATTGAGAAAATTCCGATCAGCGAAACAATGTATAAGCTAACGTGACCAAATTCTTAACATCGGAATTTCACTGGGTGAATATTTAGATTAAATGTCCAAATTTCTCTTTTGTAGAATATTTATTGTAACGATTTGTATCCAGAAAGCTGGTTTAGTCAATGCATGCAGTTAAAAAAACAGTGAAAATAGACGAAATATGTTTACATTCTCATCCGAGAAGGTATTAGATTTGTGTAAAATTTGACCCTCTCCAAATGTCCACATTTTGAGACCCCCTGAATCTGAAAAACAACTTTTTAAGAATCCGTCTGTCTGTTCGTTCGTATGTGTATGTCTGCAGAGTTTTAAATTGCTAGCACGATAACTAAGAAAAGATTTGACAGATTGGATTGGCTTTTGGTAAACTCTTTAAGTGTCTTAAAATGAAGATCAAGTTCGTTCGCCAGCCATTTTGGGTGAATATTTAATAAGTTAGAACATTTTCAAAATATTTCAGATCACTTTTTTTCAAGATGTAAAAATTCTATTTACGGTTATCAGTATTACTGAAAAAACGTACAATTTACCATTATGTTTGAGCGCGCCTAGGGCGCACGTCTGTTGAATCTCGCACTTTGCGCTCGGAAATAATTACACCTCGCGCTTCGCGCTCGGATTTATATTCGTCTTCATAATCTGAATTCTCTATTTAATTAGGTATAGTCAAAGATTAAGTTTCTCAAAGCTCTGTAGGCTTCGAGCTATACATTCTGATCGTGACACTCGCGCTGCGCGCTCGACTTTGACAAACATTTGTAAACAAGTTTTGTTAAATATTTTTTTTTTTTAACTTTCGTCACTTTTCGACAAATTTTTTATTATACTTTTTAGTTTCCAGTGTTATTTTTCACGAATAAAATAACAAGTACGCGTCCGGTCAAGAAATGATTCTTAACGAAATTTTAGATCTTTTTTGGGATAACAATTTTGGTAAAATCACCTTTTTTCGTATTCTACATACATTGAACAAAAAATGGAATTTTTTATTTTTCATTATTTTTGGTGCAATCAAAATTTGAATTTTCGATTTTCTAAGAAAATCCGAAAAAATTGTATGCCAGTCTTATAGGGATTTTAAAAATAAATGTTTTTTGATTTTAAATCTTCAATTTCAGTTGATTTTAAACATTTTGAACAGGCTATAACTCTGATAATTTTCTTTTCAGCGAAAAAAGTCATCAGGATAAATTGCTTGTCCATTGTAATACTAGAAATTTCCGTACATAGAATGTTCAAATTCAGAAAAAAGTGGACTCAAAAATTTTTAAAATGCGCTTACTTTTTGGATTTTGATCCAAAATGGTTGGTTGACGAACGCGTCCTTTTTTTAGGACCTAAAAAAAGTGTGCTAAAGATGGATTTGTTGCATTCATTTTTTCGAGAGTTATCGTGTTTACGGACGGACGGACGGCCGGACGAACGGACATACAGACAGACGCCATCGTAGAAACCTGCTTTTCGTATTCAGGGAGTCTCGAAACGTGGAAATCCGTTGAAAAACTTTGGTGCCAAATTTCGAACAATCCTAATACTTTCTCAATCATAAATGGTGAAAATGTAAAAAAATTACCGGAGTTATAGCATTTACAAAATTCTAAAAATCAACCGAAAATTAGCATTTTAGGCCAAACAGCGCACGATATAAACAAGTGAAGGAGAGAAAAACGTTAAATTTTTAACACTCTAGAAGATTATTAAAAAAAACTTTAAATTTGTATGGAAAATCGGAAATTCAAATTTTTATTGCACAAATAATAATGTTAGGGAACTTCTCAGAATAAACCAGCAACCAGCTATGACTCTCTTGGTTAAAGCAAATCCCCCCCCCCCCCCTCATCACCTCATTCATTAACTGAAGTTTTTTGGGACAATTGTTGTAACCAGACTCTCCACACTAGACGCTTTGAGAGACTCTTTTCGAGAACTTTTGGTAGATAAAGCTATAGGTCACCACAACTGCGTAAGCTGTTCAACCAAGAAAGAATATACGAATTTGTTTTTAATTATTTTCAGATAGTACAAGTAGACTTTCTTTAAATCGTAAAAGTAAGGTCCAAAATAAAAAAATAAAAAACGTGTGAAAAACTCAAAAAGTGAATGCATTTTGAAAAGTTTTGAGACCAATTTTTTTTCAAGATTCAGAAGTTCTCTGTACGGTTATTCGTAGTACTTTGAGAAGATAAACATTTTCTCCTAATGACTTCTTTTTATAAAAAAAATACTTTTTGAAGGTCCTACAAGATTATCATAACTTTTTAACTTTTTTGAATATTTGAAAATTCTACTTTCGACGGCACAAAAAATAATTAAAAGTTCCCTTTTGCGGTCAAACTATGCAAGATACGACAAAAGAATAATGGGTGAAAATAGTGCACCCAAAAAAGATTTACAAATTGGTTATTATTACATTTTTAATAGGACGCCTATTTTTTGTTTTATTCATAAAAAACAGCATAAAAAAAAGAAAAATTATATGTTTAGACAAATGACACAAGCTAAAAACAAAAATAAATATGCAAAATTTGTTCGCACAACAAATTGTGCATAATAATAACACAAATTTATAGTAACACAAGCTACAATAAGACTTTAAATAATAACATTTTGCGACTAAATTATATCTACAAAATTTTCTTCGAGCCACTTTCGGCTAGGATGCGTATTTTCAGATTAAATCCTAACAAATAACATTGGAAATAAACAAAATAAATTGATGAAGAAACGACAAAAGTTGCAATACAGTGTTTAGTAACAAAATTGTTTCTTTTGTATATGATGGGGACTTTAAACATTTTTTTTAAACAAGTGAATAAAAATACGAATTTTTCAATACCAATACATACTATGAGGGTGGCGTCCCATGAGTCCGGAATGCGTTGCGTTTTGCAGATTGCGTTAAATCACTAGCTAGTGTCAGCTAGTGTCTAGAGAGTGTGCAGTTTGCGTACCGACCCTAATTATTTTCTGATGGCGTCTTTCCGCGGTCCGCGTGTTCATCGCATGCTTTGTTTATGTTTGTTTCAAGTTTCACCTAACTTTTTTAGTCAACTTGTTTTATGTTATTTTTTTAAAAATAACAAATTATAATTGGATTCGCCAAAGTCCTGTGTAATTTGACTGGAACAGTCATTTTACACGGCTGGGCACAAAAAATGTATTAAAATTAAAATGTCTGCCAGACATTTTAATCTAAAGGATTTTCTAAAAAAGGTTTTTGTAGTGACTGCTTTATGACTCAAAGCGAAATTCATTTATAAAAATATTGTACAAAAAAACATATTTGTTAGTGATGGATAAAAACGCATCACCGGTGCGTTAAATTGTATTCCCATTGTTCCATCTTTGCGTTTCACAGCAAATGACGTCAGCTGCGTACTCTTATGTCCAATGTGGGAGAGTCCTTAGACGGATTTTATGGAAGATACGTCCTCCTATTTGTTCCTGAATTGGGTTTATGATGTCATCTGCATTTAAACGCACGCATGGGTTTATTGTTGGTTGGTTGTATTGATGGGCGGGGGAGCCCGTGAGGCCCCCCCCCCTGGCGTTCAAACTAAGAAGTTTATTGTTGCGCACCCGTGTAAATTACTCGAAAATGACCAGCCGCTAGCGTGCGATAGTCTCCTCGACATGGAGCCTAATCGCACGGAAATCGCTGATTCTTTTTCGAGCCTCTCAAAGTCGATCAGTGATTCCCAAGAAATAGTCCCCTCGACATGGAGCCCCTTCCCTGGGAGGACAGTGACCTCTTTTGAGGGGTCCTACAGTTTAAGGTGGGCTCCGAACCACCAGAGCCCCGGTTTAACGTACATAGAAAAATTTCCATTGGTCCCGGCACAGTGATCGAATCCGAGTCCTTCTGCTTGGAAGCCTGGCGCGCTATCGTCTGAGCCACAGGGACTCTTCTATCGCATGCATGGCACAATGGGGAAAATATTTTACGCACTGACAATGCATAAAACGGAAGTGGCGGAAGGATAGTTGATTTGAAAATGTCAAAGTTTTCGAAGATTTAGAAAAAATTATACGTATTATTGGATGAAATTTTTATTATATGATATAGGATAGTACGTGAAAAGGTATTTTTAATCAATGCATAAATTTTCGTTACTGTCGTTCAGAAATACATTCATATACTTAAGAAATGAACAAGTTATAACCTTAAAGATCATAGAAATATAAGAAAATTTATATTTTGAAAATTGTGCATTTCCTTTATTATCTTAATAAGTACTTACTGCCAATGATAAACTACGGTTATTTATTTTCTACATAAGGGATTCTCTAACCAAGTCCTATCCTGAAAATTGAATTACCTTATTTTACACCATAAATACTAGATTAACATCTTTGTTGGATACTTGGCGCCTTCTCCTGTTTTTAATGAAGTCTGTATTTGGAGTGGAAAATTGGTCGATTTCAATACTTTTTGTGTAAAACGAATTTTTGGAATGCTTGTAGAATAAGGTAAAAATTAAAAAATCGTTTTAAACAAAAATGATTGAAAGTGACCAATTTTTCACTCCAAATATAGACTTCATTCAAAACAGGGACATGGACACGCGCACCGCGGAACGACGCCATCAGAAATTGATTAGGGTCGGTACACAAACTACAAACTCTCTAGACACTAGCTGACATTAGCTAGTGATTTAACGCAATCTGCAAAATGCAACGCATTCCGGACTCATAGGACGCCACCCTCAATTGTAATAATATACATTTATTCAAATGATAAATTTTTTATGTAAGCTGAAAATCAAAATTAGTGCAAAATAAAAATCAGATATTAATTTACTCATGAACAATAAAATTTGTACATTATTTGCAACATGTGAATAAACAATGCCAGCCAGAGGTACAAAAATAAATATAAAATACATTTGATATAATAGTGTTGAACATAGTTTAAAAAACACTTGAGAAGTTAGATTGTAGTGTAAAAAAGTTCACATTTCAAATAAAATCGAGTGCGAAGCACGAGATATGTAATGAGAATGTGTTTGTTAAAGCCGAAGGAGCTTTAACGAAAGAGAATTCACAATCACCAAAATTATAGTTGTCGATTTATTGCCCTTTAATTTTTAAAGACCTGCGCAAAAATGTGGGGGGACCACAAAGACCGAGCGCGTAGTCCATTATCGAGCACGAAGCGCGAAATAATAGTATATTCTGCACCGAGAGCGAAAACAGGCGTTTACGCGCCGCTTATGAAGTTAAGCACCAAAGGCAAAGCTGAGGTGCCCCCCCCCCCCTTCGAGCTCCAGGGGCAGAGCCCCGGTCGGAGGGTTCTGTACAGGCGTGGAAGCGCTTTGTTTCGCTTCTCCCCAACGGAATGAAAACTAGCTTTTTCGCCTCGCTGTCGGATTTGTAACTCCGCTGTATGATTTGTAACTTTCAAATTATAGAAATATTTTACGAATGAATTTTCGAAATCAATTTCCAATTTTGAAAGATTAGTATTTCTGTTTAAGAATACTTTAAAACACTCCTAGGGATGTAAAGCGAGATGTAAAGCGCAATGTAATTTCGGTAGTAGTTGGGGCATGATTCATCTAATACCTACATTTTAAAACAGCTGAAAATTGCGCTCGAAAATTTACATTAAAAATTCTTTACATTCTAGATTAAAATCCTAGCTGAAAGTCTTTTTTGAAAATATTAAACATAATTATATATAAAAAAATATGTTCTTAAAGTGTCCATAAATTTAATTACTTTATAAGAATTTTCTGTGACAATATACATTTTAAAACTATTTAGGTTTCTCGAAAATTAGTCGAAACAATTATTTCCAATAACTTCCATATTTAATGTTAAATGTCAGCAGTTATTGAGATCTTTCTGAAAATTCGGAAATTTTATATCTCTAAACATTCCACAAATTTGTGAAAGTTTCAGAGAAACTTTCATGGAGTGTTTTGATGTGAAAAATAAAACAAATTTAATATTTAGAGAAGAAAAATAATTTTATAGATATTGAATTTTGAATATACCTAACTAGGATTTTTCTTCTATTGGAATTAAGACTAATGCTATTTTTAGAACGAAAAATTCAAAATAACTATAACGAAAAGAATGCCCCAGATGCCTCAGTCAAGTTTTAGTATCGAGAGTTTCTCGATTAGTTTTTCGCCTCCATTCATTCAAACAGCAAAAGAGATTACAGCCTCGAGAAATGCCTTAAAAAGCTGCCTCTACACAAAGCGACTTTTTTTCTCGCTTTCTCTCTCTGGGATGAAAATGAAAATACTCGGCGTGAAAAAATTGTGCAATAAATCTCAACAATTGTATGATCAGATTCGTTTCTATACTGGCAGAATAAATATACATTTTTCATAATGGAACGAATTTTACAATTACTTTGAAAATTATACTCTAATGCGATTTGAAGTATTGGCCAGTAAAGAACAATTAGTTACGTGCAATACCAATTATCGCAGTAGCGGCGAAACAACTTTTAAATAGCTCTAGAATCATTAAAATTTTATTTTATTCCATTCCCTAGTTATATTTTAAAAGTCCACTTAAATAG
>NC_046664.1:64455376-64477369 GCF_010883055.1 Belonocnema kinseyi
GTTCGAAATTTGCTGCATAATACTAGTTCTAAAATTGTATATGCTCTTCATAAAATTCGCAAGAAAAATTTGGTTAAAATTTCTGTCAATAAAATTCAATTTCAAGACATTTCTATTGACTGCAGAGTAGTTTCCGGAATGCTTGTTTTATCATTATTATTAAATTAGATATATGATAATTCATTCTGTGAACACTTAATTAATAAATAATAAGCTTCTTTTGCTTCTAGTATGACGGCCTCCATCCGAGAATAACCTGGCCAAGCGCCACTTAACACTGGTGATCTCAGTGATTTACATTTCAGTTATTTTCCCATTTTTTCTCATTTACAAAATATTTTTTGAGTATTCAAAACTAACTTAAAAAGGAAAATATTGAAATAGGCAAATTCTATTTTTAAAGTTTTTAAATTTAACTTTAATTCCAAGGGCTTCAGTGAGTATTTTTAAACAAAATATTAAGATTATGAGATTTACAATTGAGAGTGCTTGGAATTCAACAATTTAAATTAATAATGGTATGTTTTTGAGTTCAAATGTGTTTCAAAAATTATACAATAATTTGAAATTGACATCCTTAATAGTTGGCCATTTTCAATTTAAAACATTCCAATTTTAAAAGCTTTAAATTTAAATATTTCATATTTCAAGGCAACAATTATTATTTAGAAAATTTTCTAAATTGAATCATTTTAGATTTAAAATATTTAAAATATTTTGGTTTTCATTTTTAATCTTTCTTAATTCCGCAATTTGAACATACAAGCCTCAGTATTAAACTAATGTTTATTTTTAACTTTCACAATTATATAATCTCAAATTTTAATAGTTACGAATGTGTACAATTTTAAATGGAAATATTTAATTATGACGAAATTTTCAGTTTTAAGCTCCTGAAATAGACTGTTTGTGATCAAACAACGTTGGGGTGCAAGCCTTTAGTATGAAAAAAAATTATTCGAAATCTTCGATATTCGACTAACCACAAATTGGAATAATTATGAGTTGTACATTGTTAAAATGTGCGCAACCCGAATTGAAAAATTATTGCTGTCGAATTCACTTAAGAATTAGAAACTTAAAATTTAATTATTTTTAGCTTGAAAATATTATGAATTGAATTATCATGGAAATTTTTAAAAGGTCACTAAATCTGTTGTTAATCAATTAAAGAAATTTGCAGCAAAAAGAGAGAAAAAATAATTAAATCTTTTAAAAGAGTGGCAATCAAAAACTTCTCCGGTACCTTTTAAAACTTCCGTGAGCTTTCCAAGTTTCTCAGAGTTTCTTCTGTAACAACTTCTGGATAATATTTAAAAAAATAATTCATAGAAAATTATGTTAAGAAAAGTAGTGTTTTATTGTTAAAAAACTTTTGATTAGTATTATAGTCTTACGAGATTATCATTAATTTGCATTTACATCGTTGGAACAATAAATGTAATTGCCATTCTTTCAGCTCTGTAATGACACACATTACTGAATTTATTAGGCACAATAATATATTGTATTCAGATAGGCTTTGGTAAAATCATGTAGATACAAATGTATTATCACTTTGCCTATTATGATTGAGTGGGTGCCTTATATGGAATGCATTTCACGTACCTAGTGATAGCGAAAATATCTCACGTGTCCCGGGCTTACCATGTGTTATATTCTAAACAACATGCACCTTGTAGGCATTCCGCATATTGACTTCTATATTTTATAAGATCAGATACCCTTCTTTAAAGGATAAATATTGCCATAGAAATATCGCATTATTATAAATTGACGACATAAATCTTGAAATCCTTCACAAACATACATTTATTTCACGACTCCATTTACATTTAACCGCAGCACAACGCCATCATCTACAGAAATAAAGATTTGCACGATATTTATTAAAAATATAAATAAAAGATAATGACAATGAGATAACATATTTTAGAGCAAAAACTCGTAAACTCAAATTCAAAATAGAAATCTCTTGAAGTTTCTTGACATCTTGACCCATTTTTTAGCTCTGCACACTACATATGTAACTGAACTGTTATAAGAGTGGAGCTTATCACCCTCTTTTTCGAGCCCTTCAATTGATCTTTGCTACACATCCCATATGGCAAGTTAGGGACATTTCGGATAGCCCGCAGTCCAAATCCCTTATCCTCTTTTGTCACCATGAAGTAAATCATTTTCAGATTTAATAACACTCTCATAAATTTGTTTCATCCTTCTCTTTCAACATTTAATATAACAAGCTCTATCAATATGTATTCTGATCCTATGTACACTGCACGCATAAATCATTCTACAAAAAATGCAAACCATAAGAAAAAAATATGGAAAAATATATTCTAATCCTAAAATTAAGTTGTCATAAAAGTATCTCGGTAAAAATTCAATTACAATTAACAAGTCATTAAAAACAAAACAACAAAGTAAACTCGACCCAAGTGATAAACATTTGGAACTCGATCACTGCTATAAGTACATGATAGCAACAAGTGAACGTTGAATTCTTATTTTTAAACTCTGGCACTTCAATTTTAACCTCTGAGCTTTTACTCTCGACCTATGACCTCTAACCTTGACCAATTTTTTAACCATGACCTAGATTATGCTTCTCGCCTTTTGATTGTTGATCCCTGGCCTATGACCCTTTTCCGTTTACTTTTGAACTTTGAAATTTGACGAATTCCGCAGGGGGACGTTCAAAAAATAAGTTAAGTTAGTTTCAAAACTTCTTCCTGCCCTCCCCCTTTTCGTCCCACATCATCACACAAGGCATGGACCCCGAGGTGCTATCGCATGAGACTGCAAGTCGAAAAATATTGCATTTTCAAGAAAACAGTTGCTTTTTTAAACAAAAATGATTAATTTGTCTGTCAAAGAGATGAATTTTTAACGAGAAAAGGTCACGAAATTAATTGTACACCAAATAGTTGAACTTTCATGCCTAATGGGACGAATTTCAACCCGATAGTTGAATTTTCTAACAAAATTGATTGAATTTAAACAATAAACAGTTGAATTTTTCTATAACAAATAGTTCAATCTTCAAACTAGAAAGGCGAAAATATTTGAAAGTTTCATTTGCAATCTGAAAGGACAAATTTTCTATCTAAATAGACAAATGTTCGACAAAGAGGTTAAAAATTAGAACAAAAAAGGTCACTTTTTAACAAAATAGTTGGACTTTTAAAAAGAAGATTACCTTTCAATCAAATGGTTGAAGTTTTAAGGTAAAAAATCA
Organism: Belonocnema kinseyi; assembly: GCF_010883055.1. Lineage (NCBI taxonomy): Eukaryota > Metazoa > Arthropoda > Insecta > Hymenoptera > Cynipidae > Belonocnema > Belonocnema kinseyi. The sequence continues at coordinate 64,458,618 of NC_046664.1, forward strand.
ATTATCAACAAAAATATAGTTGATATTTCAACCAAAAATATTTTAATTTCAAATTAATGACAGAGGATATTAACTAAAAACGAGCAATCATCAACGAAAAATATCATAGCTGATATCTCAACACTACAAAATTAAATTTTAAATAAAAAAACAGTAAAATTCAACCCAAAAGTCGAATCTTCAACAAACAGTTACACTTTTAACTAACAAATATCAAAAATTATACCAGAAGAAATTAATGTTTAAACAAAAGGCAAATTTTATACGGAACAGTTGAATTTTCAACAAAAAAATGAATTTCTCACTCAAGAAATTTCCAATCTAGAAGATTAATGGTCTATCAAGAAACATAATTTACAATAAAATACATACATTTGAAAACAAATAGTTGAATTTCTAACTACAAGCGATCAATTTTAACAAAAATGGATTAGTTAAATTTAGAGTTAAGGAAATGAGCTGCCAACAAAAATAAAAAACAAATTTTCAACAAAACAGTTGAATTTTAAACAATAAAATGAATGTTTAAGAAAGTAGTTCAACCAAGTAGTTGAATTTTTAACTAAAAACGATCAATTTTTTATAAAAAATGCATAAGTAAAATTTTAAGTCAATTAACATAAATTTTGACGACAAATTTTTTATTAAAATACTTTAATCTTAAACCAATAAAATAAATTGATAACAAAGTTATCTAACTTTTAACTAAGTAGTTGAATTTTCAGCCAGAAAAGATCAACTGTCAATGAACAATTTTAATAGTTGAATTTTCAAATAAGAACAATTATTTTTCAGCCAAATTGGTTAAATTTCCAGATAAGGAAATTAAGTCAACTAAGTAGCAGAATGTTTAACCAAAAGAAATATATTCCGAACAACACATTTGATAGTAGAGTTTTTAATGAAAAGAATTAACTTTCAATTAAAAATAGTTGATTTTTCGTATTGCTTTCTATTAATTAACCAGTTCGCCTTCAAAAGAAGAAACAAGAAAAAGGCGACGTTTCTTGAAAACAGAGGAAAAAAAGGGATTATTGGAAAAAGGAAAAGAATAGAATAGAGGAAAGAGTGTAAAATCTGTATTTAAATGCCTTACTAGTCAAATGAAATCATTAATTCTAATTTAATAAAGCATTCCAAAAAATTTTATTTCATATTTATATTTTTCATGTGTGATGTCATATTCTGCGTTTACGAGGAAAGCATTTTCCGACTTATTTTCGAACTCATTTTTCGCGAAAAACATTGTGTTTTCAGACGATCAAATTTGAAAGATAATGAAAACACTGTTTATATTTTGGAAGAAGACATTTTCTTTATTTTAAAAATATAGTGATTTAAAAAAAAAGATTTTATAAAAGAATTGCAGATATGATCATTATTAAATTATTCCGATATATTTTTGCGTTAATAATTATGACCTTTAGGCCATGTGATGAGTGTGTCACGTGACCAGATTTCTAATTACTGCCACTTTTTTATTTCCTAACTTATTTTCATGCGAAGCGCCACATCAAATTGAAAATTTCGGATACTAAATAAGAAGCTCTAAGAATGGTGGGTTTGGTCCTAAATTTCTATAATTATGAAAATTTTTTTTTTGTAAATAAATTTTGTTTGCTTTTTCATAATTATTAAAATTTAGGACCAGATCCACCTTTTTTATCACTTCCGATCTATTATCACAAATGTTCAACTCGATGTGGCGCTTCGTTTGAAAATGAGTTAGGAAATAAAAAAATTTGCGGTAAGTTAGAAATCTGTTGACGTGATCCACTTGTCACATGGCCTTAAGAACATATTTTTATTCTTAAAGATAGATAAAGGTTGGTAATTTAATCCATAATCAATTAAGAATGAAGATATTATTACTCTGCAATTTGATGCGAAGCGGAATAAATGATCAGACACCTTAATTGCTTTTGTTACGCGTGGTAAGTTTAAAAATCATTTCACTTTTGTTTCAAAAATATAAATATTTACGTGGTATTATAAATAAATTTGTTTATTTCATATCTGTTATTTTCATACTTAATAAAAACTGGCTATAAATATGAGTCAGTTTGCGTATAATGTGGCAATATTTTTCTCTCTCAGTTTGAAGCTGAAAAAAAGAAAGCAAGCGTTTTAGTAAATGCGCTATTTAAATACCAAGGTTTGTTGAAATCGCTATAAAAAAATGGTAAAGCAACTTTAATGACCGCGAATAAATATATGGTCGAAAAGTGATGACTTCTCACTAAGAAAAAGAGACACAGAGTTTCTCGTAAAAGCAACGTTTAAAAGTGAAAAAACCTTGAGTTTTTTGAATTATAACGCGGTGTTGACTTTCTGGATTATTCGGGCGCCTATAATAAAACATCCAACGTGCAACCAGCTGAAACGATTCCGAAGTTCCGATGTCGTAAAAACGTAGAGGCCTAACAAGTATGATTTCACGTGCATTGCACTTTAATTCAAAAGAATTGGATCACAGATTACGATCTTATGACAAAGACCCTCATTTTTTTGACAAATAAAATTCATTCTGTTTTTTCTTACTATTTATTTAAGCTAAATAATTTTATAGCCTGAAATGAGGATCAGAATTAGTTCCTTTTTTGATTGCATAATTTTGCTGAAATCTTGAGCAATAAACAAAAGATGTATAGAAATGGGTTCAACCGCCGAGGCGTGAGCATTTTTTTCGGCAGTTAAAAGATTTTATTTTTCAAAAAAATTATTTACTTTATTTATTCTCATACTGCATTGCTTTCTATTATTGGTATTTTTAGATGTTCGTTTATGATTTTGACGTCATTTTCAATATGATTTAGCTTGATGATTTTCCTTAAAAAAATAAAGCACATTATTGTAAGATCAAGTCATGAAAATGGCGATTAAATTTTCATTTCTACGACGGCTTCCATCCTAGTATAACTGTGATAACCCGCTGCTTCACTTTTTATCCGGCCAAGTGCACGCATTTAGAAAATAAATAAGTATTGGCCTAAGTCGTTTTTAGTGTTGAGTAGATTAGTTTAATATATTATCTGAAGATAATTATTTTTTGGGAGCAATAAAAATTCAAGCTATAACATCAAGGACCAAATTTGTATACTTTTTGGGACCCAAGAAAAAGACACTTGAACAGAAATTTATAGAAGGTAACTTATATACTTAAATAAAGAAAACACCAATTTCTTTACAAGTGGAAACTTCCACTTTCTTGTCCCTTTCTTGCAATCAAGAACTTCCCTGATGTGATCTAGGACTCCCAGAAAAGAGCCTGTAGCAGCAATTTAAGAAAGGAAGAATCGCCATATTTTTGTTTAACTAGAATAGTCACCATTGAAAATACTTTTAGATTTGACTAAAAATCTTTTAAAGAGAATTTTTTATGAATAAGGATTCTCAGGGGAGCTACTCAAACTTCAAAAAAAAATTTCACACTTTTTTCCGGTTAGAAATTATATTTTTTCCGGATCACGTTTAAGCGCTTTTACTAATAATTATTCAGTAATAATTGTTTTATTACATAAATTTTATATAATATGAAACATTATGGACCTCCAAGATAAAATATATAATGTAAATTACTGTAAAAGTGAGTTTAGACTTCATAGCACAAAATGCTATCAAAACAGGGGAAATAGGGTAATTTTTCAAGGTAATAGGAGAATGCTTTCTTGTAAAGAGTTGACATTTCTAGTAAAAAAGTCGAATGTATTAGAAGAAAATTAAACTTTCAAATCCGGACAGATGAGTTTAAAAAAAGGTAATTTTCAACCAAAGGAAAATGGATGTCCAACTTAAAAACTTAATTTTCAACATTAAAATTAAATTTACAACAAAATGGTTAAACTTTCAAGAAAAAAGCTACATTCTTAACCACACATTTACGTTCCAACCTGCAAATATAAATCTTCAAACAATTGATCGAATTTTCAAACAAAATGATTACTTTTTCACCAAAAAATATGAATTTTAATCTAAAAGGATAAAGTTTAAAATCAAAAAGATGAATTCTGAACAAAACCATTGCATTTTTGACCAAAAAGGATGACTTCTCAAGAAAATATTTGCATTTTCAACAAAATAATTAAATTTTCAAAGAAGTAGAATTTTTAACTAAAAGGGATTAATTCTAAAGCAAAAATATATAATGTTGGACTCTACAAATACGTAAGTGAACCATTAAATATTATAATTAGCAACAAAATAATTAAGTTTTCAACAAAATAGTAGGACTTTTTACCAAAAGAGAATTCTGAACGAAAAAATATAATAAAAGAATAATTAGATTTTCTTATCGAGTTCTATTCAGTCATTCTTATTGAAACGAAGAAACAAGAAAAAGAGGACTTTTCTTGAAAATGGAAGAAAAAGAGGAATTCCTTAAAAAAGAGGGAACGAGAGGAATAGGGAACAGAGAGTTAAGTCTGATGGATTTAATTGAATTGCAAGTTACCTAGTTAATTACTAAAATGAAAATCTACAAATACAGTTTTCTTTCTTTAATGTAAAGCGAACCTTTTTATCAGAATGATCCATCAAGTCAGACCCTAAATTCTTAAATAAATAACATAAAAAGAACATATATTTTTGAACGAGAAATTAACTTTAAAAACTTAAATATATATTTAAGATATATTTACGATATATATTGCAAAAGTGCGAAATTCGAAAAATGCTTACTTTTTACATTTCTTACGTGATATATTCTCTTTAAAAGGAATTTCAAAATCTTTGGAACGGTTTTTTAACAAAGTTTCACCCTTCTTTTTTGAACGAGTGATCACTTTTCAAAGTCAGCATTGACTTTTAATAGTATTTCCGTTGATCATAGAGTGTAGTGTATTTCCTGTCTATTTCCCGATATTCAAAATGCTTGGCTGATTCCCGATTTTTCCGGTCATTGACCAATCTGGCTGAATTCAGTACTCACTCACTGAATTCACTTCTGTTCTATAAGGTTATTTTCTTATTCATCCAATTTTGAGGACATTATATAATAAATTAAGCTTTTTGAAATATAATATAATAATAGTATCGAAATAATATTCTATTATATTATAAAGCACAGTGATACACAAAAAGTGTGTAAAGCCAAAAAATCGACCTACATAGTGTTTTAGTATTAGTCGAGAATAGTCGATATTCTAAAGTTTGGAATTTTGCACTTACCAGATTTTTTATGCCCCTGATTTTTCAGCCATGGTTGAATTTTATTACTTGGACTACTTAGCATTTGGAATTGTTTCTTCAAGCTGTTGAGTTGATCTTTTCATAGTTCTCATGTTAAAATGTATTTTCTGAAGGTTAGTTGTGAAAATTTGTTGTGGTAATAATTGTAATAGTTAATAGAAATATGCTTTTGAATTGAAAAAAATCAATTTATTAATGAAAATCTAATTCGTTTGTAAGCAATTTCAGATTTTTCTACTCATATAAGAATTTTCATCTCACGTTGTTCTCCATTATATTAAAATTTGATCATTTTTGAATTTTACAACAATTTTTGTTTGTAACCTAAACTTGCAAAAATATTTTATCAATGTCTATGATAAGAATTACATCGTATTTCATCCAGAGTTTCTCTCTAAGTGTAACGTAGAACACCGTGAGATAAAAATTTCGTTATGAGCAGTAAAAATCTGAATTTTTTTATAAACAAATGAGATTTTTATTAATAAATTAATTTTTGTAAATTAAAAAGCATATGAGGTGTGTTCAAAAAGTAAGGTGACTTTTAAAAAATTTTCGCGGGCTACGTACATTCAAGTTTTAAATTTTTGTTTTGTTGTGTTGGTACACTCGTCACGATCATATGTTCACAGTTTTGACTATATAGCTCTTGTTGTTTTTCTGGCAGAGGCGTAAAAGATTAAAAGGGTTTGGTGTGCTCGGCGATTTTCTTCTTTCGAAAAACATGAAGCAAAGAGTTTGCATTAAATTTTGTGTGAAAAATGGAATCCAGTGCTCAAAAACTCTTGAAATGTTGACAGTTGCATACGGTGAGTCTACTCTGAGTAAGAAAAATGTGTATAAGTGGTACAAGCTGTTCCAAGAAGGCCGAGAGGATGTCGAAGACGAACCTCGCCCTGGACGTCCCAGCACGTCAACAACAGATGAAAACGTTCAAGCAGTGGAAGAAATGGTGTTGAAAAATCGCCGAATTACCATCAGAGAAGTTGCTGAAGATGTTGGCATATCGGTTGGCTCATGCCATGCCGTTTGCGAGAGGCGATACGCAAAAAATGTCCGGAAGTTTGGAAAAACAATTCGTGGCTTTTGCATCACGATAATGCACCTGCTTATCCATCGTTGCTTGTGAAAGATTTTCTGACCAAAAACAGCACCACAGTCATGCCTCAGCCTCCATATTCACCGAATTTGGCCCCCAGTGACTTTTTTTTCCCAAAACTGAAGAGACCCATGAAAAGACATCGATTTTCAACGATTGATGCGATAAAAACTGCATCGCTGAAAGAACTCAAGGCTATACCACAAAATGATTATCAGAGGTGCTTCGATGATTGAAAAAAGCATTGGCATAAGTGTATTATATCTGAGGGGGATTACTTTGAAGGGGACAACATAAATATTGAGGAATAAATGAATATTTTTTGAGAAAACCATAAAGTCACCTTATTTTTTGAACACACCTCGTATTTCCATAATAGACATTCATTAATAAAAATGTTGGCTTCTCAGGTGATAATATCCGTTTCGCCGTTTACGAGAAAAACGTTAGTTATTTTGAAACATTATAATTTTCTTGTTATTAACTATTATAACAAAATTTATTCACAACCTAAACTTCAATAAATATCTTTTAACGTGAAAGCTATGAAAATATCAACTCAAATTAAAAAAAAAAGAACCAGTTTCAAATGCTAAATAGCTAAATTAGAAAAATACAACCTCGACTAAAAATTCAAGGTCGAATAAAAAAAAACTGTTAAGCAGAAAATTAAAAAATATTGAATTTTAACTAATCTCGAGCAATACTACAACACTATGCCGGTCGCATTTTTTTGGCCCGGCAGCTTTTTTTGTGTGGCTGTATTGTCAGGCATGTCTTATAAAAGAAAAAGTAATTTTTTTATGAAAGAAGTTTTGTATTTCATTTTTTTTGTAACCGTCGCTTTTTATCAATTGTTTTCAAACTTTTTAATTTTGAACAATATTTCATCAATTAAAATTATTTGTATCCATTTGTGTCAGAAAAATTTACTTTTTGAGATTGGAAACAGTAGAGTTGTAGAGAATGTTTTCACCCCGAAAAAATAAGTCATCACTTATTTAAATTCAATCATTTTTTGGAAATTGGTAATAATCGATACTAAGAAAAAATTCAATTGCAAAAAAAAAACATTTTAAAAATCAATGTTTGTTGTAAGTTTTAAAATTTGTAAACGAACGTTTACAATTATTTTGATTTTTAAAGTAATAGAAAAATTATGTTTTAAAAGATCTGATTTTTGACCAGATAATTATCTAAGTAAGTGACCAGACAAAACGCATAAAAAGAAAGAGTTTTGGTGTTAAGTACACAACAATATTTATTTCCAAAATAATTTTTTTCAACGATTATACAAGATATTTGGAGTTTGGATCAACTCTTTAAAAAAAATAAAAGATCTTTTCAAGCGTTACAAATCCATGTACAGAGATTGACCAGACTCTCATGAAACTATTAAATAATCGGAAAAATATTTGAAAAAATGTAAGTATCTTATAGAACATATAAAATCATATCTAATATATGAAATACTTTTTGAGAATAGGTTTCTTCAATGTGCAAAAAATTATTAATAATTTAATTATCACATTAAATGCTCTCACAACAGTGAAAACATGCTTTCACGGCAACCAACGAGACAAATGCGCATACTGTCGACGCACGTAAATGCTATAGTCTTCACACGTGCTACTCTTCGAGCAGTACACTAACTCTAGTAGAGTTCAACTGATTCCACTGATTTCCACTACTGAACTCAGTGAATTCACTGCGTTCCACTGAGTTCAGTCTTGAATTCACTTGAGACCAAATGATTTCATATGATTTCACTGTGAACTCCAAGTTTAACTAATGTTAAAAGATTGTATTCATTTTAAAATTTGCAGTCGCTGATTCCATTGAGTTCATACTGATTTCTAATATTTCGATCCAGTTAAATGAGCATTAGAACCCTTGATTTCCGAGTCAATTGCCCCTCGTACAAAGCAGGGAAAAAGATGAAATTGGGGATTAGTTGCAAATCTTTGAGCACCTCAGACTGAAGATTATGTTTAAGGAGCCTGCTAGGATAGATAAAGCAGGTGGATTCAAAGGCAGGAAATCTTGGATGAAACGAAATCTAGGTACTGTGTAGTAGGTAAGGGCATGAGGGGGAGAGGTATATAAACTCTATAAGCAATTGAAATTAATTACGCGCTGCTCTAGAAATCCCATCAGTAAAAGTAGAAACTTGATCGAGAGAAACAGTCATGTTCTTCTACTATATAGTATCTCTGGTATAACTTGATGCTTCCCGCACAAGGTCTTGGAATCGATACTTCGGGATATCAGGCGGGTCGAGGTTCAATTAAATGCTCGCAAAAAAAAGAAATTCTACCCAAGCAATCCGATATCCTGAGTTATGATCTTTACATGCTCTTGTATGAACAGTTCATCTAGATAAGAAGATTTTCTTCATTTTATATATATACAGGTATACATATAGAATCAAATCAATTGCACAATCTGTAGACTTTTCTCTGTAAATGTCTAGTAACGATAAATTGTAGTTTTTTTTTCAAAAAAGTAAGCATTGCTGCGGATTTTTCTACAAATTAGTTTTTAATGGGACAATAATGATTCCAAGGAAAAGTTTTCTTTCTGAAATGAAAGAATGCAGATGTACTTTCGAGTTTCTGGAGGAAAAGCGCAAAATTTTAACATCAATATTAAAAAAAAAAATTCGCGATTATATATCAAATAAATCATATGCATTAAATTAAAAGTTTAAGAAATCCAAATTTGTTACTGGCCGGAAAAATTGCAAACAATTTGGATTCTTCAAAGAATATAACAGTAGAGCCTCAACGGAATTTCGAGCTTTTGAGACCAATAGGCTTGTTTCCAAAGTCAGATATCATTTTTCCAATAAATGGATCTTATAGTATATAAAATACTAATTATAAAAACGTCCATGAAATATTTTTCACATATTATTTACTATTTTTAATTTAATGTTCAAATATAAATTGTTTATCCCGATGTCGATTGGAGGGCCCCTTTGACGTCAAAGGGGTCGGATTTTCCACCAATCACAGTTCACGTGTCAGTGATTCTCCAATATCTTTTTCTGTAACGATGTTTTCTTTTGGTTATGTGCACATCGAAAATACAAGTCGCAAAATATTGTTTAAAAAAATTTCAGAAAAGGGTTTCGTAAAACCAATAGAGAAAATCTACCGAAATAAATATATTTATTGTATGTATAAAGAATTCATTGGAAAAGTGTTTGAATGGAGTCATGTTTACTGAACAATTCGTAAATATGTACGTTTTTTAAATGTATTAATAATTGCACTTACTGTTTTCCTTCAAAATACTACTGACTCTTAAACCAAATATTACAACAAGATAACTTTTTTTGTCACATAATCCTTAACAAGTAAAGCTATCAAATCAAAATAGTCTGAATTGACAGCAGACCGTGGCCTAACCTCTTTATCATGAGTTTCGCATCGTCACATTGATAGATAATTATGAGAACCTCTGATTCACATGACACCTACGTGACACTAATTTGAATAAGTGTTTTACCGCCTTCAATTTTTAATAATTTTTTTCTGTTGAACGACACAAAAGAAAAAAAAATTATAACGCGCCTTCGATTCAGATTAAAATTATGTATTAAAAAATTATTTTATCTAAAATCGCGAAACAACCCTATTAATTTAGAAGCATACTTCATGAAAGTATTCTTTGTAAAGTTTTCAGGGCACAATCGCAAGACATTTGTCTGTGAAATTATTAAATTAAAAATGGCGGACTAAAACGGCTGGAAAACATTTAAAAATATAATAAACATGTCAGAAATATATAGAAATTTTTCAGTGTACAAGTATTTTTAACATACTTCGATCTTCTAATACTGTTAGATAATACCATTAATTTATATCAATTCTGACTTTTTATCCAAATTGGCTGGCTAATGAACTTGACCTTTAGTTTAGGACACTAAAAGAGCGTACCAAAGGTCAATCTAATAGAATGATATTTTTAAAAGGGATGGTGCTCGCAGACAGAAAGACATACATGCATACATACATATATACATACATGCATCCACACGGTAAAAAAAATTGAGTTGTGGCAGGGATATTATTCCTTATTATAGCCAAACATTTAGCTGAAAACGAACGAAGGAATTTAGAAAGATCCCTGGACCAGCGAAAATGAATATCCTTGGCCATTTTCCATATACCAGGGATATCGTATAGTCAAACCCCTAATAAGTATAGCTATAATAGGGATATTAAGAATAGGTGTCTGAAGCAATTATCAGAAGAGCGCCGGTGCATTATGGGAGCAGCGAAATGAAATGGCGACGGTCTAATCGGGAGCAGTGACAGTTGAGATTTACTTTGGACAATTAAACGCTTTTTACCGCTTAAAATGTGCGCGATTGTTAATATCAAATGAAGTTTATGATGCAGGAATAATAATTTACATTTGTTTCTATTGTAGGCGATAACTATATTGAAATATCAAGAAACGCGATAAAAACAACAAACTTAACCTCCAAATGAATTATACGGATTTCAGGGAAATTCATTTTCGCGATACCAGACGAAAAATTGGCTACTGTAAGTTAATATATTTCTATAACAACTACATTTTTTTCTAATCTGAAGATAATACAATTATACATAATCTGTCGAAAATAATAAACTTTCGAACTTATCAATTTTGTCCAAATTCCTGATTTACGAGAACAATTTACATAAAGTAACTAAATGTGTAGCTCTTCTAACTAAATGTTTTACCTAATCCAAGCGTACACTTTCTTTGAGTTTAATATATTCTCGATTCACTCGTTCGCCTCAAGAATTTTTTTCCGTGCATACTTACAGATAGACCGACAGGCAGACATATTCGTAAAAACCTGTTTTTCGGTTTCAGGGGCCCTCAAACATGGATATTTGACAAAAACCAGGGGGGGGGGGTCAAGTTTAACACAAACCTAATACCTTCTCTGATGAAAATATAAAAATGATCTATTTGTCCTGAATAATTTTTTGATAGTTCTGCCTTTGGTTTTATTCGTAAAAAATAGCAATAAAAACATTAAAAAATTTAATGTGTCCATGCAGCTGGCAGATTTTTTGTTACTGTTAATGATGTTTTTCATGATTAAAGCGAAAACTAGGAACATTATTGGGGCACTCGCGACACAAAGCACGGTCCTGCGCTATACCAAACTTCACCCAATGAAAATATTCTCGACCAATCAGCTTTATCTAGAAAGAGATAGGTCTACGTCTCATATGTTTTTTCTCTCTCTAGAGACCATTACCGTTCTCCCCACAGCATTACCGATCCATTTCTATATGTCGATGGATTTATAAAAAAAAATGTTTGTCATACTGTAAGATCGCGATCAACAATTTTCATTTTCTCGAAACAGGATAATTTTCTTGGATTAAACGTTTTGTAGAATCTTGTCTAATATGTCGGGTCGATAGCTATCCAAAGTCATTTTTGAAACCACTAAAATTTCAATCTAAAAGCTCTCGGAAAATTGTTTTAGAATTGGCTAACATTTTTACATCAAACTTTGTTAACCCGTATTCAGATAATTAATATTTTTGGAGTGTATTTAATTTCATATTTTCACTGAAAATTAAATTTCTTATCGCAGTTTTCAGTCAAACCGCCGGAATTTTAGATTAATGCCACTTTGATATTGTCAATTTCCACATTTATTTTCTTGAACCTCGATCACTTTTTTCATAAAACTTTTTGGGCCTCAATTCATCAACACTTCAGCTTGGGAGTAGACTTTTGTTTCATTTTTAAATAATAATTTTAATATTTCAGAATGCTTTTTCGTTCTCCTTGAAAATTCCAATTTTGTTGGTTATCTATCTGTACTGTCACCCTTCAGTTGACAATTTCAAGTTTAAAACGTTTCTAAATTAATATATTCAATCTCAATCACTTAAAAGTGATAAAAAATTTAAATCCAATAATTAAGTGTTTGATAAATATAATGCTTGCTTCGTTGTTACAGATTCAATTCGTTCATGAAGAAAGGATCTACCTTCAGTATAGGGTAACAACAATTATTCCATTCCACGTGGGGAAAATTATTCAAGAATCAAGAAGAATTCGCAATGGGAAATTTCTTTACAAATATATGAAAATTTAAATGAAGAGTTTGTATGAAAATCATTGGGTAAGACATGTGCTAAAATACTTATTAAAAATGATGAACATATTGATTGACTTTTTTGATCTTGAAAGCTTCAAGTAATTAGCGACGTATTTAAAACGTTGATAAACTATTTTCACCACAGTAATTTTTTTAGTAGGTTTTTAAGGTAATTTTTCATAAAAAATCATTATGTTCAATTCAGGTGGCCTTTTTGTTCAGGTGTTATTTTTACAAACGTTAATTCTTCAATCGCTATTTCCAAAGAATCAAATATAAAGTGACGTATTCAAAACTTCTGAAAGAAATAAGAAGTTTTTCATGACTTTTTTACAAGAGAGACGATAAATTAAGTGAGATTTTGGTTGGTACAAAATCAAAAGGAAGTAACGATACATTCGACAAATTCAAGAAGATAGCATTTTAAATAGAAAATCCAGATAAACTGGAGATTCTGTCGCATAACCTTGATAAAGAATTACGGCCGGATAACTTTTAACGACCATTCTCGGGGCGACGTCTTCGATCGACGTGGAAATGATAGCAATTTTTTCCAGACTGCTGCAGCTCGAAGAGACAACGCAACGTATTAAATCTGCATCTGCCAGGTGCACACGTACCGGATAAAAATATCGATTTGTATTAGATTCTATTCACCCTAGAAATCCTAGAGATTGATTTTTTCCCTTTAATTCAATTCACAATCTTAACCCCAAAATGTGCTATTATTGATATGCTGGAATTTCTTAAAGGTTTGAAAAAATACTTATTTAATAAATAAGTTAAACTAAAAACTCCCAAAATATTAACTATGCGAATTGAGATCTAAGAAAGATTGTCATTCAATCTCAGACCATTTTTTGAACTACAAAAAATAGATGAGAAGTCTAGCCTAGTCTAGTAATAAAATTGAAAATCAACTCTATTTATGTAATTGACATCTAGCGATTTAAAATTAATTCCATCAAGTTCCAAATTACTTGAAGTACTGAAAATGTTTGTAAATTCAAAGTCAATTTATTCAAACTTAATGCAATTCATTGGATTTAATGGGAATCATTGGAACTCATTGAAATTCAGTAAACAGAAAGCATTTTAAAGCGGTTTATTATTTACTACGTTTTGAACAAAGTTAAACTTATTTCAATAAAAAAAATAATTCGGCAAAATTGTGCACAGCACATATATTAGAAATTACTAGAATTCAACGAAATTAAATTGAGTCAAAGGTAAATTTAAAGTTTTTTTTTCAAATTTAAAAGAACTGAACTATATGCAGTCGCATTAAAAACATATGAATATGAATTTAAAAATGTGATGAGGTTCAACGCAATTCAAAAGAATAAAGGAACGAAGTAATAGCATTTATTGTGTATTCCACTAAGGTTAAATCAGTTCAATCGAATTTGAGTGTTACTGATTCCGCTAAACTCAACTGAATTGCGTTCAAGTTCTTTTAAATGTCATAGCAATAAATTAATTTCTGTTGATTTCTATTTACTTCGTTTATTCAAAACAATTTGATTTGAATTTTGAATTTCCTTCCATTTAATTTAATTTATTTTAATTGTATTTCATTTTATTGAAAGAAGTCTAATTCCCTTAAGTTACTTGTTGTTTTTGAAAAGGGTGGCTCGGTTCATCAAAATTCGTTGCATGTACCACAAATGTTCTGGTGAGCCTAGACACTTCGTTAGAAAAAACAAAGTAATCACTCTTCAATCAAATTTACAGAAATTCAATATAATTTTGATACAATTCAGTGGGAATTTGCAAAAGTCAATAAAAAGAAGTTGAATGAAAGATGAATGTGAGAAAACTGATTACAAGTCAGTAAAATTCAATGCAATGAATGAGAACTGAACTCTATGCAGTCGAATTAAAAAATGTGATTAGATTCAACGTAATTCAAAGGATTAAATGAAAGAATTTCAACCAAAATTAATGTAATGACGAAGAATTGTATGAAATCTGAGTGAAATGACTGGATTGAGTACAATTCAAGGTAATTCTGAAATTCAGTTAATTCATTAATTGTACATTCTTTGTGCATTTTTTGTGTATTCCACTAAGTTTAAATGGTTTCAATCGAATTTGAGGTTTACTGATTCCGCTAAAATTAACTGAATTTCGTTCAAAATCCCTTAAATAGCATAGCAATAAATTAAGTTCCGTTCATTTCTATTTATTTGATTTAATCAAAACAATTTGATTTCAATTTTGAATTCCATTTCTTTTCATTAAATTTATTTTAATTGTATGTAATTCTATTGAAAGAAGTCTAATTCCCTTAAGTTCCTTGTTGTTCTTGAAAAGGGTGGCTCGGTTCATCAAAATTCGTTGCATGTACCACAAATATTTTGTGAGCCTAGATACTTCGTTAGAAAAAACAAACTAAACACTCTTTGATCAAATTGGAAGAAATTGAACATAATTTAATACAATTCAGTGGAATTTAGCCAGAGTGAATAAAAATGAGTTGGATCAAAGATGACTTTAAGGTAACTGAATACAAGTCAATAAAATTCAACACAATTAAACCTTATTCAAAACTATTTAGTAAATTTTAACGCAATTTAATATAATAAAAATCTAATCAATAGAAATGGGGCCAATAAAATGAAATTAAAAGAAATTCCACGTCATTATCAATTAGATAATAACAGAATTCAGTAAAATTAGATACAATTTAAGGAAATTAAATAAATTCAATTGAAGCTAGTGAAATACAATAAAACTGTAATGTAATCAAAGGTTAATGCAATGGATGTAAATGCACATCGATTTAAATAAACTGCAGTTCTATGAAATTAAAATTAATCCTGAGGAATGCAGTAGCATACAAAGAAATTCTACGAAATTGAAAGCAGTTTTAATCCTATATTTAAGTGAGCTTATTGTAATTCAAAAGAATTCAATGGAATATATTCCAATTGTATTATATTCCACATAGTTTTTCGATTTTTTTACCTGATACGCTAGACTTGCAAGTTTGAGCGCGCCTAGGGCACGTGACTGTTGGTTCTCGCGCTTTTTGCTCGATAATATATTTATTTCGCGCTTTTTGCTCGATAATATATTTATCTCGCGCTTTTTGCTCGATAATATATTTATCTCGCGCTTCGCGCTCGATAATGTATTTACCTCACGTTACACGCTCAATCTTTCTGCAGAGATTTTTTAAAACTAAAGATGAAAGTATCGACAACAGTAATTTGTTGATTGTGAATTCTCTTTTGTTAAAGCTCCTTCGGCTTTAACGACCACATTCTCATCATGTATGTCGTGCTTCCCATATCATTCCCATAAATGTGTATTATTATAATTCGTAACTTGCATTGCTATTAAAACAGACGAAATTTCATTGTCCCGTTGAAAAAATGTGCATTCTTTTTTAAAAAATTGGTTATTCAACGTTTTATTGCAACTTTTGTCGGTTTTTCATAAACTGAATTTGTTCATTTCGAATGTTTTCTTTATGATTTAAACTTTACACATACGGTCTACTGAGCAGCCTTACCGCTTTTTAACTTCTAAATTATGTATATATGCATATACATACCTACACACACACACACACACACACACACACACACACACACACACACATACACACATTATTGCATTTTTATTTGCATTATTATATTTGAGATTATTTGAAATACTGTGAAAATGTTGCATGAAAAAAATGTAACTTTTGTATTTTCCATTATTTTTTACGCTGTCAACATTTATTTTTTGATTTATTAAGAAAATTCAAAAAGTTGTTATGATAATCTTCTAGGGCATTTAAAAATTACACTATTTCTTCTCTCGCCATTTTTTTCATATCGTCCGTTAATTGGCTTAAAGAGTCATCAGATAAATTGTTCGACTTTTTAAATACTGTGAATAACCGTACAGAGAATTCTTGAATTTTGAAAAAATGGGATCAAAAATATTCAAAAGGCGCTCACTTTTTGAATTTTTATCCATAATGGCTGGCTAACGAACTTAAACTTTAGTTTAGGACACTTAAAGAGTGTACTAAAGGCCAATCTAATAAAACCGACAGACGTATAAATTCGTAACAACCTATTTTTCGGATTTAGGAGGTCTCAAAACGTGGACATTTGACAAAAACTGGGGAGGAGGGGGCGAGTTGTTAAATTTTACACTTGTCTAATACCTTCTCTGATGAGAATATAAAAAACGTTTGCCTTATCATTTGTTTTTCCTATCTTGCATAGTTGGACGCAAAATGCAATTTTTGATTTTTAATTAGTTATCGTGCGGTCAAAATAGGAATTTTTCGAAAAAATTCAAAAACTTAATATGATAATCTTGTAGGACTATCGTAAAGTAACATTTTTCTTTTCAAGTACTATGAATAACTACACGCAGAATATTTGAATCTTGAAAAAAATGTGTACTCTAAAATTTTAAAAATTGGTTCACTTTTAGTATTTTTATCCAAAATGTCTAACGAACTTGACATTTAGCTTAGGACACTAAAAGAGTGTACCAAAAGCCATCCTAAAAGATTGATTTTTTTTTTCAAAAGTTATCGGGATCGAAGACAGACAGTATTGAGTGTAGTGTGAACCAGTAATCTGAAAGTATACTAGTCGAAATACCATTTGTAGCAATAGATAAAGCAGCTATTACAGTTTGACATTGTAGAGTGGAAGAGCGTCGGCACACGCTGTTTAAATTACTGCTCCACATTGTAAGGTTTCACTTACAAGCTGGTAGACGTTACGTTGTCCGGTTGTGAATGAAAAATGGTGAATTATACAGTTTACTACTTGCAAGATATTTCCTTTCATACTGGGATAGATAGTAGGAAACAAAGTAGATGGTGCAGTTTGAAATAGTAATCCGGTAGAGCATAATAGGGCCTCACCCCGCACCAATTTCGCAGTGTGAAATTGTAGCATCTCCTTTTTCGTACTGTGTCAAAAGCTGACTGAGAGTGTTAGAGGTACATTGTGAACCGGGAAAATAAATGTTACTGGGCGAGATTATAATATCTCCACTTGCAAACAGTGTTAATCGCTGAGCGATATTTGTTTTATTTCTTACTATATTGAGTTTTCTTTTATAATTGATTATTAATTTTTTTCTAATAAAAACTAAAAGATGTATTCACATTATAATAAACTTCATATCTGCCTTACTAAGGAAAATCTTACGCAAGGGGCATTGTCGCTGAGGTCGAATTTAACATTGTCAGTTACGAGAAAATGGACCGTAATTGCGAAGTCAGTTACGTAAGCTTTTCCTTAGTATGCACGGAGGAAAATGGAAAAATAATTTCTGGGTCCAAATATCTGAAGTGTGCCACTTTTAAATCAATAGTTCTATTTTCAATTAATTTATTCAATTTTCGATTGGTTTTTATATAAAAATAACTCCGCTAAAATATTTTTGCACAGCATTTTTTTAAAGTTATTAACATTGCTTAAATAATCGTTTGCTTCAAACAATTGAAAATTAATAAAAATATCCGCCTGCAAAAGAATTCTTTCACGTGCCAATAGATTCTGCAATCTCTTCCGAAAATTAAGGTGAAAAAAAGTTTGTATTTTGCAGTTGTTCAAAACTTATTGATTTTTTGTGACCGCGCTCCGACCTCCAGCCCTAATCGAGCACATACGGACGCGATAGTTTAATCTTCAACAAAGTATAGTAAAATTTTCAACCAGAAAGATTAATTTTATACAAAAAAAGTATTTTTTTAACAAACCGGTTCAAACATTCAACCTTGTAGTTGAATTGCAAATAAAAAAAAAAGAAGTTTTCAATAAAAAAATGTAGTAGATGATATTTAAATTAAAAATCTTCATTATTTTAAATTCAACTACTAGGTCGAATGTTTGGACCAATTTCTTAAAAAAATACTTCAGTTTTTGTGTTGAATCTTCATTAGTTCAGTTAAAAATTCATTTTTTTGTTATAAAAATTAATTTTTTGGTTTAAAATTCATCTTTTTGATCAAAAAAATAGCTTTACCTGGTAGAAAGTTGAACCGCTTGATTAAAAATTCATTTTTTCGAATAAAATTGATCATTTCAGTTTAAAATTTGTTTTTATTGTACTTAATATGATACCCATAATAATTCTGTTCAAAATAATTTATTACCCAATTGTTTCTCTATTTCTTGGCTTGAAGTTGATCCACTCTATTATTATTCTGAGGCTCAAAAATGTAATGGATTTATTACTCTCAGATGTATTGTAAGTGTAGAAATATTAAAATTTAATTTTCCAACTTAAAAAAAGAATCGAGTGATTATAGTTCTACTAATATTCTTTAGTAAAAACCTGAAAGTAAAAACAAAAGCAGCTACTACAAAT
>NC_046664.1:64477469-64493717 GCF_010883055.1 Belonocnema kinseyi
ATTTGTAGTAGCTGCTTTTGTTTTTACTTTCAGGTTTTTACTAAAGAATATTAGTAGAACTATAATCACTCGATTCTTTTTTTAAGTTGGAAAATTAAATTTAAATATTTCTACACTTACAATACATCTGAGAGTAATAAATCCATTACATTTTTGAGCCTCAGAATTTGTAAAGAAATCATGAATTTAACGAATGTTTAAATTAAACATTTAATTATTAAAATTTAAATTAATTAAATCGAAATATTTTCATCGAGCATTTGTAAATCAACCTGTTCATATAAAATGTGTAAAACGAAAAAATAGAACAAAAATATATTCGTCTATTAACCCTGGCTTACCAGCGTAAAATCTTGACTGAGATTTTGTCAACAGAATCCAAGCGATACATTAGCGTGATTAGCTAGAGCGTCCGACATAGGCTTAGGTTTTAGGTTGTTTAGGTAGTAGGTAGGGTTCGAATCCCACGGGGGTGCAATTTTTCATAGCGTTTAAGCGTTCGATTAGGTTTGTAAGTGACCGCACGTGCAATTGAATGATTTCACAAATAAATTAAATGCAGTTATTAAAAATAAAACATTTTTTTGGTAAATTTATCATTATATTACATTATCTGTTTCGAGCTGCTGTAATGGAATGTCTATCGACGATTCTATTCTAGGGCACAACTGTGACTTTTGCTTGTTGATACGAGAAATTTACAATGCGAAACTATAATTTTTCCTCCCAGAAGGAGCAAGGTTTTCTAAGCGAAAGTGTAACCTCTACTCTTGCGATACACGCGCGCAGTGTACAATACGAGCTGTATCTAGCGCTCGCTACAAAGTAGGTATTACTAGGTGACATTGTTAAATTATCACTCATCACCATTCGATCTGGATACGGATTTACAATTTCATAGAGTAAATCTTGCACTTTGATTCAGTGAGGTTCGCTAATTTCTCCCAAAGTGTAAGAATTACTCTGTGGTTGCACGAAAGGCTCCGTTACTGCGCCAGGGCGTAATATCTCATCACTTTTCCGAGTATATCTTACAGCATACTTTTTTCCGTGAGATAGACACGTTTGTAAAAACCTGTTTTCGGATTCAGGGGGTCTCAAAACGTGGACCTTTTGACAAAAACTAGGGGGGGGGGGGGTCAAATTTTATACAAATCTAATACCTTTTCTGATGAGAATGTAAAAAATGAGTGCATTATTTTCAGACACGATTTAAGAACAAATGGTACACTATGACCGCATAAACTATCGTGTTGATGTTTAGGAATGAGGCGATAGAAAATATGACAATTTATAACGTCATAGAATACTATTTGTTCTTACTGTAATTACAATACGCTATCATATCATTTGAAAATGAGAGAAAATTGTATTAAATGATATAAATTTTAATGGATGCCTCTTGTGACGGAGAACACATTTTCATATTAAATAGCCCTGGTATTTCGGAGTGGTTCTGCAGTTCTGAGACGTCGTAAAGCTCATGACAAGCCGACAGAGAAATGTCCTTTAACATCAATGCCTTAGCATCTATGTCACGTCTTGTTCCAAATTGACTAATCCCAAAGAAAGCTCTCGTATTGTGAGCTCCCTTGTCTCAAAACGAACAAAGTACCAGAAAAGTGAGCAACTACCACTTCCCTTTTCACCTGAAAATCACGCTGAAATGTCGCTGCACGATTATCCCCCTATCCAATTGACTTTCACATTAGATTTAAAAAACTTATATAAAAGAGGGTGGAAGCTTCAAGGGCGACATAAATCCTCTTTTTCAGCGGATGATATTATTAGACACTTTTCCAGCAACAATATTATTCAATCTCGAATTTTGTTGCAACGAACAACTTTTCCAGTTGCAGTACTGTTATGTTTAAAATATTAAATCAGTTTTCCCTACACAAACATAGTGTACAATTTTTTGGAATATTATTTATTGCTATTGATAGAACATGGAAGGCCAATAGGTAAGCCGATGCGTCTCAAAGTTGCGTGCAAGTACATCCGCTAGAGTTCTGTTTATTTCCCTATATAAAAAAATCAAGAAGGTTTTTCTTATATAAATAGAATAAACTATTTTTTTTAAACTTCATAAATCGATACTGGTAAGTCATAAAAGAGTCAAGAATAGGTCGATCGATGCGCCTGGAAAACACAAATAAATCTAGCTTAAAATGTGATCAGATCTAGACATCAATTGGAGCTACAATTCGTCCAAAATTCATGATCATAGAGCTCTTTAAGTTTTTGTGGTATGGTGAACAGAAAAAAGTTTCGCACATGCATATGGAAATTTGAAAAATTGCATTTGCAAGTTTCTCGGATCGAACCATAGTAAATTATTTAAAAAAAGTACAATTGAAAATTTAGGCCATTACAAACCTCTGTCTATGAGAAATCAAATATCTGTGATAAATAGCATATTGAGCCCTAGATCCAAATTTTGAGTAATAAATATACATTGAGAAAAAGTTACTCACATATGTATGTATGCTCCAAACAAATCAATTTATATCATAACAAAAACTGTTTTTAAACCCATCAATTTTTCAACCAAGGATAAATTTCATTCTTTGGTCCTGAATTATTATTTTTTTTTTTCGAGATGAAGAAGATTCCTAGGAGAAACATTAACTTTAAACGAGAGGTTCTTTTTTTAAAATATTAACGAATGAATAAGTAATTGCAGCTTAAAAAGAGCCATGCAAGATGAATGGGGGTCACACGTCGGGAAAAATACGTTTATTAATTTTCTTTTTCTTTTTAAATGTTGCCTTTTTTACGCTGCCACAACTCTTCGCCCCAGAAGTAAAGTGGTGCCTTATAAACATTTCAAACTCATCCCTTAGGGTCCATTCTACGGCACTTCGCACTTAAGTTTCCCCTGCGGCTGAAGAGCGCTTTCTTCCACTTAACGACCGCAAATTCGCTTTCAAATTAATAATTTCCACGAATCCCAAAGGCCTCAAAGTTGTAAAATGCTTCAAATGGCCAGATGTTAGAAGGCTTTCTGAATTTTGTTATATTACGAATTACGAGAATCCTTAATTACTAATTTTTTTATTCATGTCTTATTTGTGAATTTTCTATTTATTTATTTGATTTTGTTTTCATTCCTATGATTATTCAATTCATAAAAATACTTTACGTAAAGAACGAGATACTTTTAACGAAAAAGTCGAGCTTTCCAAGATATTTTAGTATAGAAAAAATATATTTTGATAAATCAACAGGTTTATCGATAACCGATGAAAACTGCACGTTATTTCCCGTTTAATGCCTTCCGCATGATGTAATTCTACAAAAAGTCTGAAAGAGAATCTAAAGTCGGAAAGCTCCTTATTATTAGAAACTAAATATATCTCAATTTTCCTCAGAATATTGCACCATCGTGTCTTTCCTAGAGGCAATTCGTGATTCCGAACTCCGCCTGCTCCCTATGCAGTAAAGCGATTTGGAAATTTCCTCCTAAGCCTTCATTCTAGCATATACGCCCTTTCCAATCGGGGACAAACCCTGTTGAGAAATGCCCCAGGTCTTCTGGCATTGGAATAAAATTCCATCTCAATTTCTGCAAAAAACTATTCCATTCGCAGACCCTAGGGTTTAACAAGAGCCAGCTCCATTTTCTTCTGATCGATAAGCCATTGTTTCGAACTTTTCGTGACTCCAAATCCCTGTTCGTCTTTTGGAGACCTAAAAAGGAAAAGATTTCTTATAGGAAAATACTAGTAGTAAAAGTTAAATTCAGAATCAAAGAACACCAGTTAAAAATATGATGCTTAGGGGAAAAAATTATATATATATAGTTTGGGGTGGTTGAATGTACGAAGAACAATCTTACAGCCCTTGATATCGGCACACGTAAGATTATGCATATGTACAAGAGCTTGCGTATCAATTCATCTGTTCCGCGATTATACATTACTCCATATAGATGTCTCACTTCTAAAAGCTGAAGTAAAGAAATTAGAGATTGATAAATTCTGGCAACCGCTATTCAATAAGAAAATGCACGAACCTAATTTTCCGGACAAAATGCGGCCCTAAGAGTGCTTTATTACCATCTTTATCTTCGAGAAACAAAATATATTCGAGATCGAAAAAGGAAGCTGCCAAAAGTATGCCAAGACACTGGCGAGATTATGCTCCGTGTTCTCCAGACACACAAGGGTTTCGGCGGCCTGTTTTAGTTCCATGGTGCCCTGTAGCCACCCATCTCACAGCCATGAGACGTGGTCAAAGGTGTGCTTTGACGCGGTTCTACGGGGAGAACACAAAACACATAGCTTTTCTAATACTGAAACTTGTATGAATAATGTTTTTAAGCTCGAATAGTCTTATACTTAGTTAATACTACAGATTTATCCCGAAGATACAATTAACTTTTTTAATTAAAAAAATATTTAACCAATTATAATGTTTCCTGATAAATCTCAGATTTCTAATACACTCAAAACTGATATTAAATCTCCCTGCGTATTTTACAATACAAATTTCATATTTTTCTGATTGCAGGTCCAGTCTTAAAGAATCAAAGACGCTTGTTTGCCTTGCGACGATGATATGGCGCTATTACGACCATTTGCCCTAAGAGGAATGTCGCCACCAGATGAGTCGATAAATTTAGCAAGATTTAAAACTCAAAAAATTTTAAAGTCTTAAAAGAAAATTTTGTTGCCCAATAAGGGCCTAATCAGCATGATGAACGTCAGCCTAAGCGATGATTTCAACAGCACCAACAACAGCACATCACCCTTCCATTGTTCGACGAGTCTTTCCGTAACAACATTCATTTCTCAAGTAATATATTCTGGCGTCTGCATAGCAGGCCTTGTGGGTAACACTATGGTTATATACGTTGTCACAAGATTTTCAAAAATGCAAACTGTCACTAATATCTACATCCTCAACCTAGCAGTTGCAGACGAGTGTTTCCTAATCGGGATCCCTTTTCTGCTAACCACAATGACAATAGGTAGATGGACATTTGGCACGCTGATGTGCAAGATCTACATGACAACAACAAGCATTAATCAGTTTACTAGCAGCATATTCATATTTATAATGAGTGCAGACAGATACATCGCTGTTTGTCATCCAATATCATCGCCACAATTCCGAACTCCCTTTATCTCCAGGATCGTTTCAGTGGGTGCTTGGGTCATGAGTGCCATCTTTATGATACCTGTGATCCTTTATGCGAATGCGGCGAACGAAAATGGTCAAGTCACCTGCAACATCCTCTGGCCTGACCAGCACGGTGGGCAAACGTCATTTACACTCTACACCTTCATCCTTGGCTATGTAATTCCTCTAATACTTGTGTTGGTCTTCTACATCCTCGTGCTCAGAAAACTCCAAACAGTTGGACCTCAGAACAGGTCGAATGATAGGAAGCGCTCCAACAGAAAAGTGACGACAATGGTTTTAACAGTAATAGCTGCATACATTTTATGCTGGGCACCTTACTGGATAACTCAAATGTCACTAATATTCACGCCACCTAACGAGTGTCAATCTGAGCTGACAATAACAATGTTTCTACTCGCAGGGGTTCTAGCCTATTGCAACAGTGCTATGAACCCTATTCTATATGCTTTCCTTAGTGACAACTTTCGCAAAAGCTTTGCAAAGGCTTGTACTTGTGCAGCATATAAAGAGGTGAATGCTAATCTTCATATTGAAAACAGCGTGTTCCCTAGGAAGAATAAGGGAAATACTGAAAGGCTTCAAGTTGATAGGGTGGTCGTATCTGCCCAGTCAAAGGCAGAGCTTGAAGAAGAGGAGGATGAACGGGGGTTGCTGATCAGCAAAACTTCAACGACTGGGGTCACAATGACTTCGAGAACAAATATCACGATTAGTAGTGGGTCAAGAGATATGGATGAACAGGAAAGGAGGGATAAGGATATCCACAGGAATGGCGCACAACACACTTTGCTGACACAGGTGTAAGGATTTTGGATTTGTTATTAGTATAATATATGAGTGGCGTTGTACGATTTGGTGGTGTAAGATAATCTAATTATGTTATATCCTGATAAGATACCGGAACTTAGTGGTGTATCATATCTGAGATAAGAATTTCAGCTTTAAGAAGGGAACAATGTGCAGGGACAGAGCAGTGAGCACTCATTAGTGGGAATGGAGGGTAGATAGATCAATGTGTTGCCAATAAAGAACTATTTGTTAGAGAATTTGTATCATATAGGAATAAAAGATATGAACTTACAGCGGGAAAGATTTGTGAAAATATGTGTGATCATATCAAACAGTGACTCTTGCAGCAGACACTTAAAGGGTATACTTTTATGGAAAAATTTCTGATGGTACGAATTCTAAAGATAGCGGATACTGTTTGTGCAGGTTGGCTAATTTTTAAGCAGTTTTATATTTTTTAACAACGGTTTTCTGTTCTTCAATAATAGTAACTTACTCCACTGTAGTGTTCAGTCCTTTAGCAATATTATACTGTTATAAAATGGTACATTACGATTTTGGAAGCAACCTATTTAATTAAAATTGCTTGTTTTAGAACAACAACTTTTTATTGTGTAATAATTGATCTAATTTTTAAAAACTTTAAGGACATTTTTTCCTTCTTGATGTACCTATATACACATTATTTTAATCTTTACCATTTTATGTTATTTACTAATAGTTTATCTCTTCCGAAACGCAATATTCTGTTGATGAATTAAGTTTTTCTTTATGTAATAACAATTCTTCACCAAATGCGACTTTGGATATTGAAGTGTAAAATACCAACTGAAGATCGGATCGTCAATTGTTTAAAGGGCCTAAGAAGAACAGGACTTTCAGGACAGGCCTGTTATTATTTCACGTTCAGGGTAATCTTAAAGCATTATAGACTGTTTTTACATTTTTTGAAAATGTTTTTTGACACTTAACAAGAAAAACGATGTGTGTTTTGATAGCAGAGAGAGTTTGAAATGTATTCTTCGTTTAGAAATAAGAAATTGAAGAGAAAGATTTCTGGTAAAAATGGTACTAATTAGAAATTTTGTAAGTATGATTCTAAACTCTTTCTGATCAAAAATCTAATTATGTAATTTAAAACTGGACCTAGTCTACTACAGTGATCTTTGCCATCTGATAAAACAATAGATGGCGCTAAACTGTATGCTTCTACATATAATGTAATTAATTTAGTGAACTATTGCATCTATTGGTGTGTTATCTCGCTGAGAGAGAATACTTGAATAAATGAAAGAGTGGATTGTTTTACTTTTTTGAGTTATTAAAATTATTAAATAAATTGGATTCTATTCCATCCATTAACCTGAGAATATCTGAAAAACGCCTATCAAATTTCAAGCTGTTTGGGGTCGCATTGTTAAGAGAAGTAAAATACCCTAGGGTATGAAGGAGGCCTGGCCAAGTTTCTCCTTCGACACTTGTTGCATTCTCGTTTACTAAAGGAGACGCCTACTGTATAATACAACTCATAAAATAAGCACCAGATGACATTCTAACAAAATCGATTCATAATTTTGCGAACATAAACTTTTTTTATTAATTTTGTTCGTAACTTGTTGATGTGAATATTTCGGTATTTAGATTCTGTATATATCTGCTGGTAATATATAAAGAATATAGTAAAAGTAATGGTATTTTTAAATATAAAAAAAGTCATTCTTTTCCTAATTATCATAAAACCTTTAACTAATTTCCAATGACTCATAAACCTTTGATAAAAGAGAATTTCTGTGAGTTCATTAAGACGTGACGTAATAACATTTTAACGACTTTGGCGTTCTTACTTTATGGACCTTTTTCTTTACATCGGCAACGTGCCAATATAATTAATAAAAACTGAAATTGAGCTGTTAACATGAAGGTAATGAGCATTAAATAAGGATTATGATGTAAATTTTAGTGGAATTTTTTACCTTTGGGGATAATACAGAAAAAATGAATGATTTTATGGAGTTTATTACTCTTTAGATTTAGCGTCTAAATATTTTTCTGTTCGGAATTTGAGACAGGTACTTTATTTTCTTTAACTTGGGAATTAAGGCTGAAATTGAAAGTGCAGCGAGTGTCAAAGGGGTCTTAGAAACTTTGGCAGTATTAAATAAAAATTTGGATATTACATTTATTTAATTGCGATTTACAAATGCGATACCTAAATTGGAATGTATAAATCGTATGTCAAATAGTTTTATGATGGAAAGTTTTTGCAAGTGGCGTATAAAATGTGAGAATGTCTACTTCGAGTCGATCAATTCTATGAGTTACTGCAAATGGGGACAAATGTCAAAAACAACAAGTATTTTCTGATTTAAAAATGTGAACAATATTATATACTAGGTAAACAAGGTCAATACAAGTAGAAAGTGTAATTTACCGGAACATAAGTTTGCGGTAACATTCAAGCTATAATGAATACGAAATTGGACTTGAATCACTGAAGATTTTTGCTACCATAATCCAGGGCTTACTTAACTTCGCGTTGTACTTCAGCACCTAAGTTTCGCCCATACCAATCAGTCTGAAAACATATATCCTAATTTTCTTTCTTGATACCTCCAAGTTTCGTAATTTAAAATAAGGAAGAAGCTATTTTCAATACTCTACTCAATAAATAAACAGAACACGGTGGGCTTCAATGGAAGTCAACCCAAAAGGTCTTGCACCTCCCGATTTCCTTTTGTTCTCATTACCATGACACCTTTCGATCATTTTGAAAGCAAAATGAGAAAAATCGATAGAGCTGTTTTTGAGAAACTCAATTTTTAATTTTTTATTGCAGTTATCATGTTTAATTTTGTATAAATAAAAATAAAGTGATGAATACATGGCAAAAAAGCTTTTTTGGCGCCTAAAAGGATTCTGTGCATGTGAAACATTTTTCGATAAACAAACCCTGAAGAACCTAAAAATCTAAACAAAGACAGTGCTCTAACTCTCATAGAACTGCAGTTATGGTGTTCTGCATATGACCTTCTTTTATCCTTTTGTACAAATAAAAGTGCAGCACCTGATAATTGTTGTGACTCAGAAAGAATTCTTCTTTGTGAAGATTTGAAGGAAGCATTAAAAATATTTTTGTATGTTACTTAGCAAGGCGTGGACTACTGTTCTCAGGTCAGTTAACTCAATTAAGAATCAAGTGTTGAAAATATAGATTGGTGAAGACAGGGAATATTCTTCAGGAAAACTAAAGACCGTACATATGAAGTTAAAGTTGAATTATGGCAAAAAACTTATCATATGACTGTGTGCAAGACTTATCAATTACTTTGGTATCAAAAAGAGTAATGGCTGCAGCATGGCCGCTTAGTCCGGATGATGCTTAAGATACTTGTATTCTTTTGTGTTTGTGTTTTTTCACGCTGAATGAAGCAGAAACAAGAAGTTTCAAAAGGAACTTAATGTATATATAAATTGCATGAAGGAAGGACTTATTAAGGAAGCCATAACAGTTGCTCTATAAGAACTAGGGCACTGTATTTTTTTATATTTTGAGGAAATTTAGTTTAATTTAACTTATTTTCTGACAATTTGAAACTGTAATGCACAACAACAGAATTATTTTAAAAAAAACTAAAATTAATTTTTTTTTATTCAAGTCTTTTAATAAAAAATAGGTTTTAACAGCATTTTTTTGCAGTAAATTTTATGCCCTATAATTCTAGTTGAGCATATTTGTGCATCAGATGTCACCAGAAAGGAGTAATTTAAAAAAATGAATTTTTTAAAACTTTTAATCCTTTTTAAATCACTTTAAAGGAATTTGGTTATCGCAAAATATTTCATCGAAGCCAAACGTGAGAAATGTAAATGGAAAAAACTTTTTTTGAAAGAAGCTTGTAGAAGGTATAAAATTGAAAGAAAAGTTAGAAACGAAAAATTTCTAAGTAAAGTAAGATTGAAACATCTTTTGCGAATTGACTCAGTATAAAAACGCTTCCTATCGTTTGTTAAACAAATTCATAATTCAATTCTCCGATAAAGAAGATAAATTTACGAGAAAGCGCGACTTTTTACTTTAATCGTATTTTCTTAAGGAAAATATTGTACACAGATAAAATTTGTCAATTTATTTTTTACTATTTTTGAAGAGACCATAAGATGATAAAATAGAAAGTTTGAAAGAAGTCTTGGTGTCAGCATCATAAGGGGATAATGTTTTTTAAATATAGATAATGGATCCATAGTCACGTATAGCTTCTATAGCGTATCGTTATTCTAACAGCAAATGAGATCCACGATATAGCTTTATTACTCCATAGTATATGGTGCTGATGGTATATAGACGGTTTAGCATGAGACTTGAACATTGTGAACATTAAGGTTAGACCGACTAGGTACTCTTTGGTCAAGTGTCACATGTAACGCGAAGCATAAAGACGAGCCATAATATTGTTATTACAATGTCCTCAAAGTGCAGAGGTAGGTGTTAAGTAAATTTATCGAACGCAGTAACGCCCTAATATCTCCAATCGCCTATACATGATCGATTTCCTTTGCACTTCAGTCCTTTACTATACGCGCATTCCCCTTGCTTCTGATTTCTCGACCTGAAATTTCAATAGCTTATTGAACGTGACATGTTGGAGAAAGCGAAAAATGAAAATGTCATAGTAAAAAATCAAATAACACGAGCTTTCCATGGAAACTTTCAATAGAAGTATAGCAGAATTTTCCTTTTTTTCTTCTTTTTTTTTAAATATCCACACAAACAAAATTAGGCAAATGATCGAAGTCATTTTGAGAAATTTAATTTCATAAACTACAAAATAAATTATGGTCCGCATAAATTTGACAGAAAGGCCTTTTTTATACATTTTATGCAGGGTCCTTTAGTGTTTGTCTTATTTAAGGACTTTGAAGTATAGAGATTTTTAAAGTTTAAGAAATTGAAAAATTATTTGTTTATTTAAGTTCTGCTTTATCTCTCTTTATAAAGCTCCGAATTTGCCATGTACTTCAATGACCATTTCAAGCAAGGGTATATTGAATCGGTTGAATCGGGGTTAAGCTGCCATATTTCACACGATTTTTAAAATTCATATATTATCGAAAGATTAGAAGATATCATGCGCAGGTCTACTAGATTCCTTTTGCTATTTCAGTTATTAGTCTTTCAAGGCATATAAGTTAGTCAACAAAATTATAACGTCTAAAAATCTTTAAAAGACAAATCGGCGGCAATTTTGGAATTTCAGTGACAGATACGCAATTCAAAAGCCTTCTAAACTCATTCAACAGAAGTGAATGGATTTTTCTTCCTGGGCAGGGACGCAGAAATACGAACATCGTTTTTGTTTATCAGCAGTAATATGAATAAACATACATTTGTAAACGTTATGTTTTCAAACAAATTTCTAACGAATTCCCATTAAAAATGGTTCTGTCAAGAATTATATTTATTAATATTTATTAACATTTGAATAAAAAAAATGTTACAGGCAGGAAATGTTTTATCTTCTGATCGTAACCCGAGTCGAAATTTAGGCCCTACTTCGAAGCCGTAACTCCTAACTTAGTAGTCGCTGGAAGCTGTAAAGTTGGTTCTTAATAAGCAGTTTTTTCCAGGTTTAGCGTTAAAGTAGGATCTGTATTTAAGAAAAATTAGACCCTCTTTTAAAGCTCAAACTATTTGAAATGATTTTTGAAGAGTTCAATATAAAGTGGCTCTGTTTTTTAGAAGTATTATACTTTATACGCTTTAAAAGAACTTGAGACTACATATTTAAATTTAATCCTCGGTTATTTATTACACTGTATTAATTATGGCAAACTTACTGATTTCAATAAAAATATCTTTTTATCTCTTTATTAGGCAAAGATTTTTAAAAAGTCGTTCAGTATCACAATTATTCCAATTATGCTAAAAAAATACAAATATTTAGTTCAAGATTCAACCTGATAATCATCAGAAAATAAATTTATATTAACAATAACAGTACTGGTGTTATACCCAATGGTCCCATCGTCTCCAAATTCGAGATAAGCAGTCAATTATTTTACATACATTTGGTTGTTCTTATTCTCCAATAAATATGGTAAAATTAAAACAGTAAACTCTGTCTCACTAAAAGAAATGATTGTTTCTCCTAAATCAAGTAGTAGACACTTAAATAGTAATATTTCTGTAAGAAAATGTTACAGAAACTCTCAATTCTTATTGTTTAGTAACAAAAATTACCAAACCATTGGAAACGTTCCTTGGAAAAAAATTATTTTCTTCATGAAACCATGTTGCAAACCAATTAACCGTAATACTCTGATAAAAAGTAATGAAAATCAATAAGTTTAATTATAATTATTAAATATATATTTTAATATCCTCTTCAAATTTTTTATTTCATACATACTATTTGTTGTTAGCGATAGAAAATATTTTATTCTTATAATTTGTTGTGATTCTCAATCACCTACATGACTGTCGAATACACAAACTTTTATTAATTATTGATAAAAATGTTAATAATGACTTATTAATAGATAATATATAGTAATTTTTCATGATGAATATCACTCTCTTACAAAATTTTCAACATTTTTATTTAAGAGAAAATATTAGCATTGCACAGAAGTATTGATTTATATATAAATAATAAATGATAATTAGGGCTAATCTTGAATTAATACTTCTTGTTAATTGAATGTGCATTCAGTCATTAAGATGACCACTGAGTTGAATCAACTTAACTAAAAAATAACTTTTACTTCATTTTCATGAAGTTCGAACATAGTAGGCTCAAAAGATTCAATGTAGGGTCAGTATTGTAGGGGAGGTTAAACAGCTTCACAGTAGGGTTTTGAGTTATAAAAATGTAGGTTCTAAAGATCCTAAGTAGCTAAAAAGAGGTTTTATAGCCTTAAAGTAGGCTATAATGCTTCATTCTCTAGGAGTTAAAAGTTCAAAGCAGGGGCTATAAGTTTTAAAAACGTCAAAGCAGGTTATAATAAGGAGCTGCAACTTCAAAGTAGGGTTTGAATTTCGACTCGGGTAAAAATTTTTCTTTTGACATCTGTCGAATTTAATGTTTTCATTCTAGAAAATTAAATTCAAAGCTTCAGTTTCGAATTTATTGGATTTTACGCCGGGCTTACAATTGAATAGCATGTACCACACTGTCACGTGACCAGTTCTTTTAAACTAACTTACCCATAAAGTAACAATTTCAATTAATTTTTCATACTAAGTAGGCGTTCATATTGTCTTCGTTTAATTGTATCTGATACGTAGAATATATTAGAGCTATTATTTTATATGTAATTTCGTTAAAAATAATTGGTCACGTGATAGTTTGAATAGCTCTAATATAAGTTTTTACTATTGCTTCATACTTTTGATTTGAAGGAAGAGAATTCTATATTCAAACTTTTCCATTCTGATAAGTGTAAAGGGAATCAACTAATTAAGTTTGTGCAGTAAATTTGCAATAAAAATCTTATTAATAAAAATGAATGAAAGAATTATCGTTACTCATTGAATTTAATGACATCACTACTTATAAATATGTTTCTAATTTAGAGAGTGGTAATACGGTTTCGAAATTCCAATTTATGTATAGAATCTGCACTTAGGTATGTTTTAGTTATGTACGTTCGAACGTGTGTACTCGCCCCATTGCATTCTATGGTAATCACACGTGGTGAAAATTCGCCTGCAGGAGTTCGAATGCAATTCCTGAAATACTCAACATTCTTTCACGACATTTGCCCATAAATGATACTCTCAAAAAGATTTCACATTATACAAATATTATGCACCAAATAAGATAATTTGTCCAGAAAAATACATGCCATTATTTTTGGAAGATGTTATTTCCAGATTTTTGCTCGTACTTCAAAAAAGCAATCATTTGGAAAAAATGTGAAATTTCGCGATTTTTAAACTAAAATATTACCTTAGTATTATTCAATATTAGTGTTTTTTATTTTCTAGATACATAAAATAAATTACAATTGAATCACGTATATAATCTAAGTTTGCTTTAAATTATAATTTGCATTGGTTTTTTTTTTGTTGATATAAGTATAAAAGTAATACGAAAAAAGAAAGTATTGATCGATTCGAAAGAGGATTAGAGAATATGTAATTTGATATTACAATGAATTAAATAAGGAAAAATATCTGTTTAATAAATATGCTGTGACTAAATGTATAGGAAGTACGTAAGGATCTCAAAGTTACGTTGGTTGTATTGTTTAATTTAGAGGAATTAATGCGTAAATTTATCGAATATATAATTATGGACTGTTATGTAACGTGTATGTTTATTGTATATAATATATATACATATATATTACGCATTCGAGGCTATTAAGTATTAGAATTAAGAATTATATTGGTGTGAATATTGAACCGACGTCTACATAAGTTAATAATATGGAGGCTCTATATTTGTTTATTTTAGGAAGACACATTTTTGTTAAAATGAAAGAGAATTTGATGGTCAGCGAATAATATTTTGTCATGGATTTCGTTAAAACATTGTCATTTTTATGTGTTTCAATAAAAAATATTGCGGTTGCTGTGAATCTCTTTATTTATTCCAGACAGGTTTCATATTTAATTTTATACTACTTAAAATGATGTCTTCATTCTGTAAAATTGAAGTGAAAGATTTTATAGCTACATCTTCATTTTTTCAATAGGATTTTATTAGAGGAAGAAAGCAAACTGCAAAAGCTTTCATTATTTTCTCTGCCAGCCAATAACCATAAATTTTATGGTGTCATTCACATTCTCAGAGCAAAAATATCTCGAGAAAGGGATAAGAAATGTCAATTTCAAAAGGAAGAAATTCATTTCTTTTCGTTTTCTGGATTCAAGTTATAGAGTGGAAGAAACTATATTTGTGCGTTTGGTGTTTCTTGAATATGTGTGTAGATTATAAATATACACAGTCAGTAGATAGAGCACGCTATGGGAATTTTGGAGTGGGGGGTCCACCATGACAGATATAATTTGAAATTTGGAGTGGATGAAATCCGCCCTGACAGATTTAATGGGAAATTTGAAGTGGGGGGTCCGCCATGACAGATATTATGGGAAATTTGGAGTGGGGGGTCATTAACATAAATATAAGGGTAATATATAATAAATAATAAATAATATATAATAAATATAAGGGTAATTTTCAGAATTTTACCATTTTTTAATTTAAAAAGTTTCAACAATTTCCAAAAACTTTATTAACTATACTGATTTTGAAAATTTTTCATTTTTTTTAAATTTAAAAATTTTCAAAATTTCACTGATTTTCAAAAACTTCATCAACTTTACTGATTTTCAAAATTTTATTATTTTTTCAATTTTTTTTGGAATTTCAAAATTTTACTAATTTTCAAAAACTTCATCAACTTTACTAATTTTCAAAAATTTTACCGATCTCAATAATTGTCCAAATTATTTTCGGGGTTTGGCCTGTACTCTAGGAACTTAGCAAAATTTAAAAAAAAATTTTCGAATTTCAAAATTTTACTTTTTTTCCGAAACTTTAAATCACTTTAAAAGGACAGATGAACTATTCGACAAATTTACAAACATATGATTAGTATCAAACATAATTCTAAAAGCTGAAACGAGTACTTTACTATATAATTGATTTAACACTTTATGAAAGGAAACTTCTTGACACTTGATATCAAACCCTAATATCTCAAACAAACGCATTAAGAAAATGAATGAAATAACAAGTTTTACTTCTTTCACATTTTACTACAGAGATTATCGAACATTATTTTCTACATGTAAATAATGTTGTACTGCTTCAATTTAGTTCTTCTTTTAAAATTGAAAATATATCTGCTTTAATCCATATTATTTCCCAAAAATTTCCAAATGAAAAACAATGTAAAAAATGTCACAAATTTTAATACACAGATACTGAAAAATTCTTTCGAGCATAAACTATTATCAAAAAGACACTTTTGCATAAAACAAATGCTTTCCTTATTAATCCTTAAATTTAATATAGTTTCTATAACGTTAATATTTCACTGGAGTGACAACATTTTCAAAAAAGAAAATTATTTTCAAACATATTTTCTTATGTCAACAATGTTCAAATGAAAATTTCTTTTGTAGATTTTAGCTGAAATAAAAAGCGCAAATGTTTCTCTGAATACCAATCTGGAGAATGTTTAATTCAAAACTAAACATTACGAGGGTGGATTGATAAGTTTCCGGCCTGACCAAGAAAAACAACGTTTTTAAGAATTTTTTTTTTATTTCTCAACATAATCTCCTCCAAGGCTGAT
>NC_046664.1:64493817-64512831 GCF_010883055.1 Belonocnema kinseyi
AGCTATCTAAGGATGGTACTATAGAACGCCACCTCAAGGTAGGCCTAGTGGCGCCATCTCTTGGTCAGGCCGGAAACTTATCAATCCACCCTCGTATGTTCCAAAAAAAACATGCTTGAACTGAGATTATTTGTAGTAGAGGGATATTACTACACCAATGAAATTTCGTTTTATCATTTTACAGAACATTTTAGAATAAAAAATTAGAATATAAATTCTGCATTTTACAAGAAGACTTCTCCATATATCAATAAAAAAACTTTTAATAAAGAACTATATTTTGAAACTGGCCACAAACAAACAAAATTATTCCGAAAATAAAAAAAAATCTGGCTTGTTACTACTAAAAAATAATTTTTTCATGTTACCCAGAAAATTTCACAAATTTTTCTCTTGTCTATTGTGGATCGAATAAGTAATTCGAAAATACATCTGTCTTACATGAAGAAAATTTCTTTAAAACTATAAACACATTGATGCATACAAACGTTCTTTAGTGCTTTTTATTTAATCTGTCAAATTTTAAACACGATATCTCAATCCGTGTGGACACAGTGAACACCAAAAAATAATGCTCATATCCGGCGACAAGTTTGGTCACGTGGTTACGAAGGGCATGCCCTTAAGTTAAGAAAATTTTCTGTACGAAATCATTAATTTTAATTGATCTAGTAAATCAAAAACGGTTAAAATAGAGCATCTTCTAATAATTATAATTTTCCATTATGGAAATTTTCTCTACGATTCATGTTTTCATCCAGAAATGAAAAAACCTACTCGACTAGATACGATATTACTAATATTTTTTATTCATATTTTTTTTGAGCTGTTCATTTTTTAGCAACAGTGAAAAAAATTTGAACAAAGGATAAAGCATTAAAAATTTTCAAGAATAATTTTTATTTATGTACTTTTTCTACACATTTTACTTTTTCGTCAAAAAAAAACCTACACGAGTAGATACGATGTTCTTGATATATCTGATTTATATATTTTTAAAGTTGTACATTTTTTATAGAAAGCAGGAAGTGATTTTTGATAATGACAACTGTAATGTAAAATTTCTAAGAATAACTTCAATTTAGAGCAATTTTTACCACGTTTCACATTTTTATACAGAAAGCTTAGACGAATAAATACGAATAAATGATAAAACGAAATTTCATTTGTGTAGTAATGTCCATCTACTACAAATAATCTCAGTTCAAACATTTTTTTTGGAAACATAATGTTTAGTTTTGAATTGAACATTCTCCAGACTGGTATTCGGGGAAACATTTGCGCTTTTTATTTGAGCTAAAATTTACAAAAGAAATTTTCATTTGAACATTGTTGACATAAGAAAATATGTTTGAAACTAATTTTCTTTTTTGAAAATGTTGTCACTTCAGTGAAATATTAATGCTATAGAAACTAGATTTAATTTTAGGATCAATAAGGAACACATTTGTTTTATGCAAAAGTGTCCTCTTGATAATAGTTTATTCTCGACAGAATTTTCCAGTTTCTCTGTATTAAATTTTGTGATTAAAATTTTTTTTAATAAAAAAATTTTGAAAATTATTAAAGTTGATTAAGTTTTTGAAAATCAGTAAAATTTTGAAAATTTTTAAACTAAAAATATATGCAAAATAGGAAAATTTTCAAAATTAGTAAAATAATTAAAGTTTTTGAAAATTGTTGAAATTTTTGAAAAATTTCAAAATTAGTAAAGTTGATCCAGTTTTTGAAAATTAGTAAAATTTTTGAAATTTTGAAAATTGAAAAATGGTAAAATTTTGCAAATTACTTTAGTTGATAAAGTTTTTGAAAATTAGTAAAATTCTGAAAATTGCTTCAGTTGATAAAGTTTTTGAAAATTAGTAAAATTTAAAAAATTTTGGTATTTTTCTGGGGTATAGTTCAACCCCCACTGGGAATTCTTCAGAGCACCAGTCGTGGTGCACTCCCACTCCAAATTTCCCATAGTACCTGTCATGGCGGATTTACCACGATTTTAAAGAAACATTTTTTTATCGTAGACATGCTTGATTATTTATTATATTTTTAAGTATGATCTTCTCGGTAACAAGTACATAAATACACCCTATTAGTTATAGTTACACGAACCCTTTTCACTTAAGAAGAGCAAACTTAGGTACTTAACAAAGAATTTAGAAACCTTTGTTAACATTTTTGGAGAGGTTTTCCTGGAATGAATAAAGATCAAAGGACACTATGTTATTTTTTACGATTTTTGTGACAGGCATTCAAAGTTTTCCAAGAAGAATTCTTTAAAATAGTGGGAGAAACCGGTTCATCCGGTATGTATCTTTGCCCCATATGGTGGGGATAGACAAAGGTCCAAGTATGTATAAAACCGGGTGAAAGCTCTACACCGCATTGAGTATAGTTTCAATCTTGAGACCAATTGCCGCAAAGTGTCTGAGAACAAACCAACTCTTGCTGCTACAGCTGATATCCAATCCATTGCAGCCAAGGATTCATATATAGCCTCAATGGAAATAGCAGGTGAACAGTCTGCATTGAAACGTCACTTACCTGAGGTACCTGCTCCTCGACTCCACATCTTAGCGATGCGTGTTAAATAGCATTGACTATATATCAGCCTTCTTTGAAACTGGATACGAGTACCTGAAACCTGTGGAATGGGGAAATTCAGCGTTGTTTTCACCACTTCCAATGGCAGCAAGGCAATCGTCTTTGGCATTCCTAGAGATAAAGAGGGATCCAGCACGGGAGACGGTGAAAAAAAGGACCAAGGAATGCAGACCGACTATAGTGATGCAGAAAACTACTTTTGAAGGATTAAAACAAATTTTTGTTTGTGCCGATGAATGTGCACGACAAATAAAAAGGCATGTCGAAAATTGTTTAAATCTTTTAATAGCTGAGACACATAAGTACATTTTGAGAGAGAAAGTTCAGTCTCCTAGCGAAATCCTTATTGATCAGGTTACTGCTGTTAAATTTGAATATCTCAGCGAGCAAATTAAACAACAATAACCAAAATCATTTGTTGATTTATAATTCCATTTAGATTTTATTGAAATAACCAGTATGTTTACATCCTATGTTGCAGCAAAAGTGAAATACTTACTAACAGAATAATTATATTTATTGTATGTTTTTAATTATATCTACTCAAACTATACCATTTTTATTGTTAAAGATGTGTGATTGGAAATAAATATTTTACAATATTATTTCATTTGTTATTTATTTTTAACAGAATTAGGAAAATTTATTTATTTTTATTCATTACTGGTATAGAATAATCTTAATTTACTATTCTAATAAATAATCAATTTTTATATTCTAAATTTTCGTACTGAATAAGTGCCATTACTTCTGACATTCGCAGTAGTGATTTCTGTATATTTTTAGGTTATGTTAACCCCTATATTTATGTTAATGACCCCCCACTACAAATTTCCCATAATATCTGTCATGGCTAATTTCCTCCACTCCAAATTTCCAATAATATCTGTCATGGCGGACCCCCAACACCAAATTTGCCATAATATCTTTCATGGCGGATTTCCCCCACTCCAAATTTCCCATAATATCTGTCCTGGCGGACCCCCCACTCCAAATTCCCCATAGTGTGCTCTATGTACTACGGTCTAACGCATGTTTCCACATTTCATACTCTAGTGAGACAAAGCTTCAGTTTCTTTCAATCAAAAATTGGTTCAAAGCGGAAAATAAGTCAGGATTTTTAACAGGCTATTTCATAGCATTTTTATTAAAAATAAAATAGCAACTATGTTTCGAAGTAATAGATCTGCACAAAATTGTAGCATATCTGTACGAATTTCGGGATTTGGGACTCTGCTGCACTGTAGCGTGTTGTCAGATGATGATAAAATTCCAGATCTGCACATTTTTTTATTTTAATTTTTTTATTTTTGAAGGAAAATTAATTGTTCCTGATCAATAATATAATTATTATTAATTAATAGAGTTTGGGAAATAATTAGTTTGGTACTATGAGAAAAAGTTTATTTTCTAAATATTTCCTAAGCTTTTTATTTTTAAATTATGAGATAATGTGACAAGGTATCGAAATATTCAGTGAAATGATTTTGTCGTCTAAAAAAAATATGAAAAAAATATATACATATTAAAGAAGAAATATAGAAAGTAATATGTTTAATTCTTTTTTTGTAAGGTTATTGATTCAGGAAAAATTTCTTTCAATTAACAAAATTAAAATCCAAACGTAGCGTCTTAGTATTTATATATTTCATACATTTAAAAAATATTATTCTGAGAAAGACGAAATAATAAAAAGTAATATTTTAAATATTTGAAATTGAAATACTTCTCGCGCGTCTTTCGGGGAATAACTTTTTGAATCTTTACTTTTTTAATGAATGATTCTACCTCAAGATATTCAAATGATTAATATTACATTATTTGTAGGAAGAAATGATAATTTGTTTGGTCTACCGAAATACTCTGAATATTAGACATTTTTTCTATGGAAACAATTTTTTATAAACAAAATTTTTGCTATGGAATTCGAAATAGTAAAATGTTAAATTAAATTAAAAACCATTTCTAGAATCTGTCAAAACATATCGAGTTAAATTAAGTAGAATCTGTGAAATTCACATATTAAACATCTACTCTTTTAATGAATATTATTTAGTATTAGAATTTGCCCTTACACCTGTGTATAATAATATGTGTTAAGGATACAGCGTAGCAAAGTTAAGTAGTTTTAATAAACCTTTGATACATAATTTGACCAAAGCCTGTACACTCTTTTATTTTTTGTACTCATACAAAGATTGGAATATAAAACTTTCAGATGAATTACTTCGTATTGATGATACATTTTTATTTAAAAAAATAAAAATTATTATAACTTCATTATAAATTTATAATTTCTTTATAATTTTATAAATTATTAATTGTCGAAAAATTGGAAATGTGAAGCTTCTTCATTACAAAAGTAAAAGTTCTTAGAGGCTGAATTCCTGACTAAGCAGCAAGTCTGCGTACATTAATATCTAGCATATCTATATATTCTCATAAAAAATAATTAAAATTAATCATTTAATTTTTTGGTTTAGTGAATAGAGCATGATCATTTCACGCAACGACGGTACTTTTCTCCTCAAAAATAATTCTAAGTTAAAAAGTCCTTAATATGAAATCTCTAAACGATATTGTCGATTTCGATTGTCACACTACTCGATTTTCATTGCTATATGCGTGAGACACGAGTTATGAATGGGTTAGACAGAGTTGGAAAATATTGGAAAAATTGTCACGATTGCCCGTTCTTTGATAGCTACACGCGAGCGAAAGGGACACTCGTGAGTCACCGTGAGTTAGACAGTAATGGAACGTTACACGCATTTTCTTGAAGTTAAATGATCCCAACAGAGCTGGCTTGATCTGCGCTTGCTTGGATTTGAGTGACGTTCATTGGATACGGTGCGAGTCTGTACTTGATTTTTAAATACATACGCGAACTAGAGCCAATGAGCGACGCATAGTTCAAGCGTGCGCAAGTATTTTTGGATCACTGTTGGAAATAATAATCGAATCAAATTTCGAGGTCGATAATACTAATCAACGCTTCTCATTTACCACCACCTTTCCACCCGTGTCACTGCAATTGTAATACTGGGCATCTGCTTGTTATTTATGATCTTGACCATTAAATATATCTACCTGAGTGCCTGCGGAGAATTTCTCCGAGCTTCTCAGAGCCTTCAGAATCTTTAGCATATACTCTGAGATTTCTATCGGTAGGGTTAGTATATTTTTAATTATAAGTTAAAGTTTAATCTATTATTTGTTATAAAATTTTATAACAAATTCTATACATCACAGGAATAATACTTAATGTTTATATTGAATGCAAATAATAACTAAAACATTAACTCATAACTAAAAATACACCAATGTTACACTAACTTTACTCAATATCAGAAAAGTACCATTAAACACCTTGCACTTCACCTTCACAACAAACCAGCTGTATAAAATGAATAGGCTTCCAATGTTTTATGTTTTATGTTTTATGTTTAAGAAATGTGGGATTGAATAAATTATGTTCAGGTTTATGGATGTTTCGGGTCTTCATATTTATATTTCTAACAAAAAACACAAATTTTCAACAAAATACGAGAATTTTCAAACAAATAATTCCATTTTTAACTAAAAAAAAATCAAGTTTCAATAAAAAAACATCAAAATATAAACAAAAATAGAATAATTCAGTTTTTAGAATATAAAACTTAATATTCAATAAAAAAATGAAATTTTCTACAGGTTATTTAAAATTTTAACTAAAACAGGCAAATTTGACAAAAAATAGTAAAAGTTTTAACAAAAAAGATGAAATTTCAATCACAAAGATTAATTTTCTATTAAAAAAATCTTTTTTAACAAATAATAGAATTTTCAACAAAATTAATTTTAAATCCAAGTACAATAATATATAAAGTATTCAAAATAAGATAGAATTCACTTAAATTCAGGCAGGTTCTACACACTCTATAGCAGAATCTTTCAGCGATTGACATTTTTTTAGTAAATTATGCAAGACGTTTTTTCTGATATAAGACCAAAAAAATGGAATTTGGACATCTATGTTAAGAATAATAAAAAACAGATTAATTTTTTAACCATAAAATAATTTTTAACAAAAAAGATGAAGTTTCAATTAAAAATATCAAATTTTAAACAAAAATAGAATAATTCAGTTTTTATTTTATAAAAGTTAATATCCAATCCAAAAAATGAAATTTTCTACAGGTCATTAAAATTTTTAATTAAAACAGATGAATTTGACACCAAATAGTAAAAGTTTTGACAAAAAAGATTAATTTTTAATGAAACAAGATTTTCTAAAAAGAAATAATAGAATTATCAACTAAATTAGTTTTCAATGCAAGAACAACATTATAAAAAGAATTTAAAATAAAATAGAATTTACTTATAACCAGGCAGGTCCTGCACATTATTCAGCAGAATCTCTCAGCGATTAAAATTCTTTTGTAGTAAATTACCCAATACGTTTTTTTCCGATCTGAGACAAAAAAAGTCGAATTTGGGCATCTATGTTAAGAATAATAAAAAATAGATTAATTTTTCACCCATGAAATAATTTTTAACTAAAACGATGAAGTTTCAAGAAAAAAAAAATCAAATTTTAAACAAAAATAGAATAATTCAGTTTGTAGTTTATAAAAGTTAATATTCGATCAAAAAACTGAAATTTTTCACAGATTATTTCAAATTTTAATTAAAAGAGATGAACTTGACACCAAATAATAAAAGTTTTAACAAAAAAGATGATATTTCAAACACAAAGATTAATTTTCTATTTAAAAAATTGTTTGAAACAAGTAATACAATTTTCAACTTAATTAATTTTCAATGCAAGAACAATATTATTAAAAGTATTTAAAATAAAATAGAATTCACTTAAAATTAGGCAGGTTCTGCACATTATTTAGCAGAATTTCTCAGCGATTAAAATTGTTTTATAGTAAATTATGCAAGACATTTTTTCCAATCTAAGACAAAATAATCGAATTTGGACATCTATGCTAAGAATAATAAAAAAAATTAATTTTATACCCATAATATAATATTAACGATTAGTTTTCAAACAACAATGATATAATTAAAATTTTCCTTAGACTTTAATTTTTGAAAAACAAAAAAATCAAGAAAATAGTTCAATCCTGAATACACAAGATAAGATTTTAACAAAGAAAAATAATTTTCTACCAGAATAACGAATTTTCAGATGAAAAAATTAATTTTTAATTAAAAATATAATTTTTTATCCTGAAATTGTGCAGTTGAATTTTTAATAAATTTTTAACAAAATGGTTCAACCCTTATCATAATCATATTTAACAACAAACAATTAAATTTCAAGAAATTAATTTAAATGTTACTAAATAGATGCATTTGATTATACATACATAGTTGAACTTTCAAGCAGACAGATGTATTTTCAACCAAGAAGATTAATTTTATATAAAAAAGACGATGTTTGAAACGAATAATTGAATTTTCAACCCAAAAATATCCATTTTTAATTCAAAATTTCAGTGTCCCACCTAAAGCGGGATAGTTAAGTTTTCAGTTAGAGAATTTAATTTTTACAAAAAAAAAAAAA
Source organism: Belonocnema kinseyi (assembly GCF_010883055.1). NCBI lineage: Eukaryota > Metazoa > Arthropoda > Insecta > Hymenoptera > Cynipidae > Belonocnema > Belonocnema kinseyi. The sequence continues at coordinate 64,501,976 of NC_046664.1, forward strand.
AACGGAATGTGCAACTTGATAGTTTTGTTCTCAACCACAAAGATGAATTTTCAAACGAGAGGACTAATTTTCTACCGAAATAACGAATTTTCATCTCAATATGTGCATTTTCAAACCAAAGGGTTGATTTTTCAACTACAAAAGATCAATTTTTAACTTCAAATATTAATTCTCAACTAAAAATGATATAATCCAATTTTATCATACATAAATTAATTTTGGACTAACTTTAAAGGAACTTTCAACAAAATAGTTAAATTCTTAATTAAAAAGATGAATTTTCAAGGAAGTAATTTTATATTTCTAACAAAAAACACAAATTTTCAATAAAATACATAAATTTTCAAACAAATAATTCCACTTTTAACTAAACACGATCAAAGTTCAATAAGAAAATATCAAATTTTAAACAAAAATAGAATAATGCCATTTTTAGTTTATAAAAGTTAATATTCATTCATAAAAATAAAATTTTATACAGATTATTTCAAATTTTAACTTAAACAGATGAATTTGACACCAAACAGTAAACACAATGGTGGCCTATATTAGAGAATTTTATTAAATCTATGAAAAGTACACAATATCTTGTAAGTACGCAGTTTTACAATTAGAAGCAGTATTTTTTGATTAATATCTTAGTTGTGAACTAATAAAAAATGAAAATTACTTATTTTTAAATTAAAATCTTGTTTAATTTTATTAAGAACTATTGATAAATCTTGCACTAATCTTAGAAAATTATTTTATTTTTAAGAAGTGCAATTAATAAGAAAACAATACTAATGTAATCGAAAGAGTTTTATCATCAATTTTTTATTTAATGAAACCATTTTCAATCGAAAACGCTGTTTACAAATGATTTTTTCAGTAACGTATATGTAATTATATTAAATTTTTTATTATTTTACTCGTTCTTTGTTATTTTTCAGATGATCTGTTTGTAGGAAATTTATTATTATTAATTGTAAGAAACCTTATACAGATTAAACTGTTTTCAACTGAATTAATTTTCAAATTAAGAACAATATTATAAAAAGTATTTAGAATAAGATAGAATTCACTTAAAATCAAGCAGGTTCTATACATTACACAGCCACGCAAAAAAATGTGTTTGGATCTGGTAACAAGACACACGTATTCCTATGGATTTTGGGGCGCTGAATTCAAATTCGGTATCAAAAATCACCCATCACGTCATGGTTGAGCCATAACCTCAAAATATGACGAAAAATCATGCACTGAGGCAAATAAATTTCAAAATAATGCCAGTGATGCAAATTTTCACTTCAAAAACATGTCAACAACTGTGAAGGATCAACCCTTGCCTGATATCAACTTATTTAACGTAACTTTACCCAACAGAACCTGACCTCACCTAACCTGAATTAACAGAAATTTATTGAACTACACGTAAAGCTCTGGAAGCATATTTTTCTAGTAGCAAATGTGTGCTACATCGAATGGATCAGCTCGAGCCTAACCTAGAAATAAATCTAACCTAGCCTAACCTAACCTAACCTAACCACACGAAACACAATTAAACTGATTGTGTTGTCCCGTTGTGTTTGCGGTACCGTTTGAATCAGCTTGGGCTTAACCTGTAAAGATGTCAAACCTATCCTAACCTAAAAAAACCTGATCTAACTTAACCTAAAATAACTTAACTTCACGTAACACAATTAAACTCATTGTGTTGTCTCGTTGTGTTTACGGTACCGTTTCATTCAGCTTCGGCTTAACCTGCAAAGAGGTCAAACCTATCCTAACCTAACTAAACCTAATAAAATGTAAACACGAAAAATAGTATAAATATATCCCTTAAATCTAAGAAAAGCAGAGAGAAAAAATTTTTGAGTAAAACTCTTATTCATTTGCATGTTTAAGTTACAGTTCTACATTTTAATTGATACAAACATTGTCACGTTAATTGAAATGGGGTCAATTCTACTTGTAGTTCTAAGTTTCTTCAAATGAGTAATGTGCGTCTAAATTTTTAACCACCTGTAGTACAATGAAATGAATTTTACTGTGTTACAACGGGAAAAGTTAAGTTGTGTTGCGTTAAGCAAAATTTCGTTAGGTTCTGTTAAGTTAGATTCATTTGTAGGGTAAGATCGAGTTAACCTATTAAATATAGCACACATTTAAGACTGAGAACCGTATGCTTACATAGCTACATGTGTGGTTGAATTTCATTCGGCTAGGTTAGGTTAGGTCAGGTCAGGTTTTGTTAGATTAGGATAGGTTAAACCTCTATGTAGGTTAAGCTGAAGCTGAATGAAACGGTACCGCAGACACAACGGGACAACACAATGAGTTTAATTGTGTTACGTGAAGTTAAGTTAGGTTAGGTTAGATCAGGTTTTTTTAGGTTAGGATAGGTTTGACCTCTAAGCCTAAGCTGATTCAAACGTTACCGCAAACACAACGGGTCAACACAATCAGTTTAATTGTGTTTCGTGAGATTAGGTTAGGTTAGGCTAGGTTATATAGATTTCTAGGTTAGGCTCGAGTTGACCCATTCGATGTAGCACACATTTGCTACTGGGAAAATATGCTTCCACAGCTTTACGTGTAGTTCAATAAATTTCTGTTAATTCAGGTTAGGTGAGGTCAGGTTCTGTTGGGTAAAGTTATGTTGAATAAGTTGATATCAGGCAAAGGTTGATCATTCACAGTTGTCGACATGTTTTTGAAGTTAAAATTTGCATCACAGGCATTATTTTGAAATTTATTTGCCTCAGTGCATGATTTTTCGTCATTTTTTGAGGTTATGGCTCAACCCTGACGTGATGGGTGATTTTTCATACCGAATTTGAATTTAGCGCCCCAAAATCCATAGGAATACGCGTGTCTTGTTACCAGATCCGCACACTTTTTTTGTGTGGCTGTGTAATTGTAGACGAACGTTATGTTTTTTAACCACCAAGCTAAATATTCCAAATATTTACTTAAAATTATTATTTCAAAATAATTAATCGTTAATTAAAGTAATGAACAAATAGTAATATAATAGTAAGCTTGTTGTCACGATTAAAAATATTGTTGTTAAGTTAGTAATTAAAATGGAACCATAATTTTAATTCCTCTAAATAAGCGTTCTAAATGAAATAATTTTCAAACAGTTCTTCCCGATTTTATCGATTTCACTCGTTTCTGAGTTAACGGTGTTTTCTAAAAACAGGACACCAATTTTAGATCATCCTTCTGAGAAGTGGCGAATAATGCATTATTGTAGAGCACGCTTAAATTTTTAATAATCTGTTTATATGCTACACATACATTTCTTTCAGTTATTGAAGATTTAGTTTCATAAATGATTTTGCAAACATAATTGAAGCTAACAGCCTCAATTAGGAAGGACGGTTTATGCAATAAATTGGACATCTAGACAATGATCAAGAACCAGAATTAAGAAATAGGGCTCATGAAAGCCAAGAACAGCGATCTGCTTTCGTACCAATGAAACGAATATGCAAACTCGTTGAACTTTTGCTCCGCGTTGACCTATCATCAAATTTAAAAAAATCTCCTAGCATCTTTCCAAGTTAAAAAGTGCACTAAATGAGCGAGATAATGCAGTTTAAGAGAATAAATACTAATTCACAAAATAATAGAAAATACCTAATCGAGTCTCTTTACGTATGAGAAGCGTGGCGTCAAGATAATTTTAATGTAACTACAATGAAAAAAATGGTTAGTTGGGCCAACTATTTAGTCTGTAAGATATGATACTGCTATTTTGTTAGTTGGGACAACCATTTACTTAGTTTCTGGTACTAACTAAATAGTCAGTGCAACTAATGGAATTGTTGCAAGGACTAATAAAGTAACAGTAACAACTAATAAAATAGCAGCACCATATATTACTAACTAAATAGTTGGCTCAACTAATAATTTTTTTTAGTGTATCTGCGATCGAATAACGGGCGCTCCCTACTATCCCTAAATTTGATCTCATTGTCTCGAAAATTTAAATGTTCGGCGAAATCAATTTAAATCGAGACTCTCAGTTCGATCGTAAAGTATTTGGATTAAACAATTTTAACACTTAATGGTCACATGGAGTGTTTCACACCCCACGGACTTTCTGATCTTTTCTCGATTGTCTATACGTTTTTTTTTCTAGTATTTTTTTCGATTAGTTAAATTATTACTAAGGCTTTGGAGATATGTTTTTTCTATTTTGTATTCTTTCACCATCACTCATGTTTATTTTACGAAAAAAATATCTGAAGGTGTATTTTGAGGTGTGACCGTTAAGGCCGTTTATCAGAATGTCTAATCGCGTCCGAATTTTGAGGCCGCAAGTTTAAATATTTTTGTCTGGTTTTTTGCATACCTCATCTAAGTAACCATATCTCAAATCAAGCAGAGCCGGTTTTTCGATAAAATGTTTATATTTTGTATAATAATCAAAAACGTAGAGAACAATAGAGAAAAATAGCAGTGACACTCAGGGAGGGCTGTACATGCATGTCCACAGCGAGTCTGCTCACCCTCGTCAAACTTAATTCAGAACACTCCCCGCAGGGTGATGAATGACACAGAACGAATGAATGCTGGGCATTGTCATGATATTTCGGCCAGTTACAAAAACTGACATTATGAAATCATTGAATAATTCAATTTTAATTAACAGAATTAATTTATTTATATAATTACAATAAATTGAAAAAAAGATTCATGAATATTGGTTAATATTTGCAGTAATAACGTGGTAGTTTCTAAACAAACGAGTATTCTGTTTTGAATTTATAGGCCGCACGGTTGAATATTTTTTACTCATTTTTCGTATACGTCATCTAAATACTCATATCTTGAAGCACGCAGAGCCGATTTTTAATAAAATCATTACATTATAGATTATAATCGAGATTACACGCGCCGAAAATGTATATACAGCCCACCCTGCGTGCTACTACTACTGTTCTTCCCTTTTTGATTATTAAATAAAATATAAACAATTTATAAAAAAATTACTCTGATTGTTTCAAGATATCGTTATTTATTCAATATCTTTCCTTTCTGTAGATGAATTTTTGCACATTTGTTCAATCCAAAGTCCATACCAATCTTTCATGTGAAATAGTAAATCTCGTTTTCCAAAGAGACATCAATCTCTCTATGCATTTCACTATATATGGATGAACCTTCGAGCTTTCCAACAGGCAGATGATAAATTCATGAGAGGTGGAATTTAAAGCTTTCCGGTAGTCAATCCAGGCCATTGACAGGACGCGTTAATAGACTGCTGCGTCTTTCCAAACGCACCTGTAAATTAGCAGGTTCTCTCGGCATCCTGCTACGCCTTTTTTCGCGAAATGTTGTTCGTACATCTCTGTCCACAACGGCTCAATTCTTCGAACAATCCTGTTGTTTAGGACCGCTGTAAAAATCTTAACAGTGCGTTTAAACAATTTATTGGCCTCTAATTCTCAGGTTGGGCAAGTTGCCTTTCTTCGGTAGGAGTATAGTGCGTCCTCACACCAGCCTCTGCAGAATGGGCATTTTTTACTTTAAATATGAGAAGTAAATGCGTGCCAGATGTTGATGTGTAGAAGTAAACTTCTTCCAAAGACATTCCTCCTCAGATGATATAAGGTTGTCGCAAAACTCCTTGAAATGGATTATATTGTCAGTATCTTCTTTCAGCTCGAGTGTTTTCGGGATCTTGTTTAACTCTCTTCAAAAAGCGTATACCTCGTTGGGCTTCAGTGGATTTTTGACAGAAACAAGAGGAACGGTGAAGAGTTGCGATAGGTCAGCAAGTAACTATTGATTCTCCCTGATCCATCTTTCACTCTTCTACATTCTCCTCCTGGCGTCAAATAAGACCCTCATTTTGTCAACAATATGTAGCTTGATTGTCAGCAATGTTGACTTGTTCATCGTCTGTAATGTTATAAATTTTTAAAAAATACTAAAAATGTTTACAAAATTATTATAAATCAATTTACAGTTGAACTTCGGACAATGTCACCCATCGGGATCGGACGTGTCGGACACTGTAAGGGCACGTGGTCCCTTTAGCCAATCGGCGTCGAGTTACAGGACCGCGAAACAGCTGACGACAGTGTCCGAGGTGTGACAGTGTCCAAAGCTACAGGGTTCGAGGTAAAAGCGGTGTTCGCAGGTACTTAATAGGAATATCTACAAAATTAAGGCCTAAACTGCGTATAAGCCGTGAATATGTATAAATTTAGTTTATTAACGTGTTTTAGAACATTTATATTTGTATGCTCCTCGTATTTGATTTTTTTTCTTCAATTTTTTAACAGAAGGCTATAACCGGTTATTTTGTATTTTCGACTAATATTTAAGAAAAAGAAGTTAGTTAAACAATTTTTCCATTTTCGAAATTACAATATGATATTTATCCAATCTGTGTCAAGAAAATTTTTTACTCCTTAATTGCAATTAATATTTAAGAATTTATTGAGTGTGTACCTTTTAGGTACACGTGTAGTCACACAGGTACACAGGGAGTCGAAAACTACTATTCTTATTTCCTTAATAAAAAACTATTTTACTTTAAGTGATAACTAACCGAAGGGTTGAACTTTATTTACACACATCAAGCTTCTCAGGGTGATTTAAAAATTAGCATCTGTACCAATTCAGAGTTTTCTGTTTTCGTGTGGACACCTTCCCCCTATGTAAAATCGTAGAATGAGTTTTTTTGTTGTTTAAATTTGATTTAAGCGTATTTCTTCAACTTTAATTAATATTTTCCAATTTTGTAGACACTTTAAACATAAATGAACTCTCTATACCCAATAAGTTTACTTGAGATATCTCAAAAATTGACTGAGATATTGGACTTTCGGTATTTAATGTTACAGATAATAATTCCCGGCAGAAAATTTTTTCTTCGCATTTCACCTTTAATGCTGCAGATTGTTTTTTTTCTCTTATGGACATTTTAAATGTTTTTGTACGTTTTCTAGTACTTGACGGTGGTTCACTACTGCTAATAAAGATGTGTACAGATTGTTTTTATTTTAAAAAGTTTCAGTTTTTCTCATCTTTTTTCGGTAGGTGAATGAGGTAGGGGTTAATTGTTGACAAATACACATTTCTTGTGGAAAATCCGAGTGCAACATATTTTTATCAAAATTAAGCATCTCCAGTTTGCAAAATTGCCTTAATTGGAAAGAATTCAGTCCGAACGGTGTGAATGATCAACGAGGTTGACATAGGTTTAAAATGTAATTCGTATTCAGACTCAAGAGCGAACGAAACGAACCCGAGGTGAAGTGACACGAGATTGGCACTCGTTTCGTTGCTGTCAACGAGTTGTGGCTCTGCCGCGATGTTTCGGCGATTTCACGTTTTAACTCTGAAGTGCATCCAGCCAAGAGAATGTTGTCCTATTTGCTCACAGCAGACAAGTTTTGAAATGCGAATGAACAAGTTTTGCTTAAAACCTTTCACTCATCAAGGCAAACACTTCTTTTACGCTTTTCTAGGTTTTACATTGTGCTATAAGAACATTAGTAAAATAATTTAACTCATCCTGTTTATATATCCTGCTTTTGAAACATGTGACAAAATAAAATCAATCGAAACTCATATAACGTTAACGAAAAAAGTTAGTGAGAGAACCCAGTATGACTCGGACACGAGCACTAACTGAATAATGGACAAAAGTAACTTGGTTTTAGAGCAAGAGTTTTGCTGGTATCTTTTTATGAATAGCAATATTGAAAAAAGTTTTTTAAGCAGCCTTCTCACCAATCACTTGCTATTTTTAATTGAAAAATATTTGTTTGACATGGCGATAGTAATTTTTTCCGCTGACAGATTATCATTTTTAATGACTTAAACTGCGTTCACTATTCGTTCACCGTTTTCTTCGATTCGACTAACGTTCAGCCACAACACTATCTAATGATAAATTCTCTTCATTTTTATCGAAAATATATTTTACATCTTTTCATGAGATGTGTCATTCGGTACGAGGTGAATACATTTTTCACAGATTAGATTTGCATATCAAAGTATTTTTTTGCATTTAGTTTGTCAGTACAAATAACTAAGTGCTACCAACCACAAAACTTTTAAATATATAAGCAAGTTTATTTATTTCAAAGTTGTCTAAACAGTTCAGGTTGTGTATTCGGTGCGTGTTGACCGTTTTGACTAATGTCGATCGAAAGGTTTAAAGCCGAGGATGATTGTATGCATTGGGTGGGTAAGGTCGAATATCTAGCATCAGACCCGACTGTCAGAAAACCGACTGAACTCGGGAGGTAATTTTCTACAGTTTTCTTCTCCCCTGGCCAAGCGTCCAGACAAATGCAAATTGTTAAATTGATTCTAAGTCTACCTTAGTAAAAGTAAATTTACCGCAGACCAATACTCAGTGAAGTGGAGACGTCTGGTGATATATGCACTAATGCTAAAGACTTAAATTATACTTAAGCAGCAATGGTGACCCGTGTACAGAACTTTGTTTCGCCGGGATTTTAAAATAAAAGGGATAGTAAAATATGTTTCTAACCGCAATGCTACAGGACAAAATGGACCAGCCTAACAAGTCAATAATAATAATGATAACAATAAGTAAACAGGTTGATGTCTTTAATTAACATCAGTAAATAAAATTATTTGTAATTTTTTGCCTACGATAGTTGGTGGCAATTTATATAACATTTTGAAAAATATTCATTGATAAATAAAAAATGTCTTTAAAGTTAATCTCTAATAAAAATTTAATAATTTTAACTTGAAAACATTCAATAGTTTGAAATATTACTATTAATAATCTCAAAATTAATTCAAAAATTAAGTATTTAAGGAATTTAAATTACCAATATTAAACAAAATTTAACCGCCAGACAATATAAAAAGTAAAATATTATAAATGTGTAATTCCATGTGAATAATGAATTATTCTTTTATAATATGTTTCTAAACTGATTTAATTCAATCATATGTTAAACAATGTTACATTCAGACCTTTTTAGTAAAGAGTATAAAACTTAAAAGTTTAAATAAAAATGTTTCATGGTGTATAAGTTCATACCACATATGAAGAAAATTGAACACTTAAATTTAAAAACAATTAAAATCGTAAACACTTTAAGAATTTTTCTATTCTACAATATATATTTTCTTAATATTAATAATTAAATATTGTTCATAATCAAAAAAGACAATTTCTAGACTTAGGGTTTATATATTACGAATTTTATTGTGCAAAAACTTGAAGATATTGATTTTAATTTAAGAAGCAGTTGAAATTGATCTATTTGATATTAAAAGCGTTATAATGGAAAAATATGCAAGATCGCTTATCTTTCAAAAAGTCCTTTTTCGAAATTAGAAGATTCTAAACTTAAGAATGGTATAATTGCACAATTTAAAAGTTGAAGCAGTAAAAATAAAATAATATCTGGAATATTCTGAATTATAATCAAGCAGAATTGCAGCATCAACAAATGAAATTTAGAGTTTAAGAAAAAAACAATTTTTAGTTAAAAAATGAAAACCCCGGCTATTTTAATTTGAGAATTACAGAACATAAAGAGTCAATCATTTCTATACAATAAATATTTTAAATTGTATAATTGTACAAGATAAATTTTATTAAAATTTACCAATATCATTAAAACTAGATTAAAGTTAAAAGAAAATTTTTAATTTCGACGTAAACCTTCGAATTTCCAATATTCAAAACTTAAATCCGTGTAGGAATCTAATTGGTGATCCGGCCGGGTCCCGGCCGGACGCTGGTCGGGGAATCCGGCCGGGATGCAACTAAAAACGTCACGGTGAAGTGGTCGGATCTCGGCTTGAATAACGGCCGGGATCTTGTTAGGTAATCTGGCCACAATGCGGTTAAAAAATATTGCTTCAGGCGAGAAATTGGTAACTTGTTTTGTCTTTTAAGGCTCATCGTAAAGAATACGGTGAACTTTAAAGGTCAAATAAAGTTTACCAATTCTGGCAAGGAAATTGGAGTAGAATTTCAACCACGTGGTGATTTTTGGTTAGGAAGGTACACAGAAAAAAATGTATTCGCAAGAGTATAATTTAATTAAAAATAATAATTATCCGCGAACTAAGATGGGTTTCCAGACTGATTACTGAAACAATGTTGACTTTAATTACGGACCCCGATTTTATTTGCAAACTTCGAGCCAGACGCAGAAGGGCATATACATGGCAGTAAATTTGAAAGTGTACAGACTAAACATTGTCTGCAAATAGTGAAAATTATAATATTTCTGCTGATGCACATACCATGATTGATAAGTTTTATTTAATAAGTTGAAACATTCAGAAAAATGTAATGTTTTTTTTAAAGAATTTATAATAGCTTATTTCTGTTTCACTGCTCTAATAAATCTCTAAATTATTATTATTATTATTACACCATTAAGCCATTTCCCTTTCGGGGTAGGCGTGACTCACTCGGAAGGGGAAAGGAGTAGTGTGTCGATGGGATAGAGATTTTTCAGATTGATCCAGAATTCTCGTGCTATTTATGTAAACAACACGTTCGTTCCGCAACACTGCTCCGACCCAGGTTGCTGATCAATCTCTCTAGCAATCACCCCAAGCGAAGAACCTCACGAAGCTGTTATGTAAGGATCCCCACTTGGGTCCATTAATAGCCAAGGTCTTTGTTTCAGGCGTCGTTCACTCTACTGACACTCTTTTTATTAACTATTTTCCGCCATACTTTCCTGTCCTGGCATACTTCTCTAGCTTCTTTACTCTCCATGCATTTTTTCATGCAAGCTCTCGTGTTTCTGTGACTTCTTATGTCTCTTCTAACTAGGGTTTCATTCACACATTCTAACCATTCTTTCCGCGGTCTACCTCTGGGCACGCTGCCATTT
>NC_046664.1:64512931-64532250 GCF_010883055.1 Belonocnema kinseyi
TGTATCTTTGACTAACTCTCTAAGTCTTTCATCCGCAACAACAAAGTCGATTATACTGCGGCTATTTCCTTTAGACCAGGTGTACATGTGGATCATTTTATGGTTGGCTCGGCCAGTAACCGGCCGGCTCCCGACCGGTTCCTGTCCATGAAATCCAGCCAGGGGTAGCCCGGCCGGGATCCGGCCAGAAACCTTGTTGTAGTAGGGCTAACCGGGGAAATTTCTACATAGGAAAATGTGACAAACTTAAATTAGGTTCTTTCCAACATGAAAAATTGTAACCATCTAAAGTTATATAACTTTAAACAAGAATTCCAAATTAAATAACACGAATTTTGTGCAAAACTGTTATAATTTTTAATTTAGGAATTCTTTCGAAACCTTTGTCACTTGCCAACTACATTCTCTTTCATATTGTCACTGTGTTCGTATGTTTCAAATATCTGGACGTGCAAAATAGGCTGCATCTAATTAAATTAATAAACCCAAACAATTTTTAAATACACAGATTTATTGATTAAATAAATTGTTTTAAATTAAATTAAGTATTCCACTTCTAATTGTTAGTAGGATAAATTCATTTTCTGAATATCAGAGTCATAAGGTGTAGCGATTTTGATGATTCTTGGTTAACTTCAGTGTGCGTTGAGTGAAAAGTTTATATTTGAAACCATTGATTTAATTTTTTTGTTTAGAATAAAAAAAAAAGGGGCGAAATAAAATGACAAAATTGATTCTTTTCTTTTCCTTCTATCTTTCTGTAAATAACTTTTCTGTGCTCAGCATGAATGCATGCTCAGTATCTCTTGATTTTAATACGCCGGGGCGTGCAAATGAGAAAGTTTTGATAAGTAATATTATTTATTGTAAGCAAATTATAATAAAAAATGGTGAACATTACTCGATTGTTCGTTTTTAAAGTAATGTTTTGGTGACAAAAATAATTGATTTTATCGACCATGTGTAGTTAATCATAAAAATATGTCATTCGATATTATTTCTTAAATTCAAAAAGAAATTATATAAATAATCTCTGCAATTTAGGTTTTCAATAATTTCTATTAATATGAAAATTTGTCATCCAATATAATTTATCGATTTCATAAACGAATTATATAAAATAATACTCAATGTGGATTTTTAAAAGAAGAAATAAATCATCTTGTTTTAATTACTGTTAAGTGGGTGTTACCAGTGCAGCTTTATAATAAAAATTTATCATTTAATATTCTTTCTTAATTTTCTAAATAAACGACTAAAAATTACTGGAATATAATTTTTTTTAATTCGTCTATTCGTACCGGAATTTTGGTGCTTAATACTGGAATTCTTACCGAATAATCCATCTGTTTGTACTAAAATTTTGGTATACGTAGATACGACGAAATAATTCAAGGAAAATTAATTTCGAAAGAACATTTTCTTCTGCCTTTCAAAGTATTTTTTTAATGATTTGTATATATAATATTTAATCCATTTTTGATATTATTTGTTTATGAAATTAAAAAATAGAACTATAAAGAAGTATCGCCTTGTTATTAACCTTTTCGGTTGCACACATCCCTGCATATGAAATCAAAATGATACTGAGAGTAGGTGAGTGGTTCACAAAAAGAGAGCAGAAAAAACAAAGAATCAACATTTGTTCGCTACTTCCATTACCATGAATTTTTAAACAATAACAATTTAAAAATCATATGCGCATAATAATTATAAAATTAATTCTAAAATAATTCTATATTATTTCTAAAAGTGATTCGTTGTGCGTGGAATGTGAGGCAGCGCTGCTGTATGTACAGTAAAAAATTAATATTTGCAAAAGTTAAAGAGTGTTAATCAATTTTTTTTAATCGACGCAGGAAATTATAAATACTCGAAATATTTATATTTAGAAAAAATATAAAAGGTACGCTTTTAAGAAACAAAAATGTAATTAAAAAATAAAAAACAAATTTTGATCTCCTTTTTGGAAATTTATGAGTTTCTTAATTGCATTAAAAAGGCCTATAAATTATACACTACAGTTGCAAAAATAATTTTAATTGAATCAGTGGTTTATGCGATATTGTGCTTAGAAAAAACGATAAAAAATGTCTCAAAGTTCAAAATCCTGTCATTTCCAAAGTTTTGAAAATTATTTTAATCCCTGAACTTAATTCAACCAATACTAAAGTTTAACCAAGTTTCGTGAAAATCGCTAGAAACCCTTGAAATTCAGATTTTCAGGAGATGGATTGATACAGCATGAAACATTTTTTCATTAAAAACGGAAAATTATGAAATTAACTTCTGTGAAATTAAAACACACTCATAATCCTGTACTGAGAAAGAAACTGTTCAACTGCATTTGGAGTGAACCGAGATATTCAATGAAACACGTTTACATCTATGCTAGTAGTCTTGCGCGCGCCTATTTATCATTTTATGAAAAAGAATAAATAAAAAGTCTATCTTTTCTATGTTATACATATTTAATGAATGTTACAAAATATTATTATAAAATAATACAAGACATCAAGGGATGAGTTCTGTATCTGAAACTGTAATTAATATTTTATAATAGGATTTCAACGAATTCTTTATTTTTAGGTAGAAAATGAACTATTTTATTCCAAATGAGCTTTTTTTTATTAAAGATTAATTTACATCAAATATTGATGAGTAGCATTTACTACGATTATGTAGCTCACGTTGATGATAATCATATTCTTTAAATAATTAACTTTGCATTTTTACACCACAATTTTGATAAATCAATTTAGTAAAATTTTTGAACGCGCATTGTAATAATCAACAATGACCTTATATGTTGAAAAACACATGTAATAAGCTTGTTTCCACTTGGTAAACTCTTCCCTGAAAATCATTGTTAAGTCTCCCCAACATTAGTTCATGCGTCAATGTCATAAAGTTTTTAGTAATAACTGTTTCATTATTCCGATTTATACTAAATCATTACACTACTTTATAAGGCAAATTTCTGCCAATTTTCAATTATTGGGCTTAGTTAAGTCTCCCACTTTCCCCTGGACTTATCACATTAAAGTTTATGAAAAACATCAATATTTTGTTCAAAATTAAAATAATAATTATTATATTTCAAATTACATTGAAATTAATGAAATATTGTATTCAAAATAACACTTTCAACAAATAACTATTTAAAAAATTATCATGTGGGGTGAAGATGTTTTAAAAAATTTGGTTGATGGTAGTAGATGGAGGGTCAAGGTGTTACAACTGTTTTACAGAAAAATAGTATTTTGACTTAAAAGTTTAAGAAGTGGGACAAATTTTTTTATTTCCTAACTGGAAATTCTTTAATTGTTTAAAATTCGTCATTCTAGTTGAAAAATTCATAATTTTAGTTAAAAATTCATCGCTGGTTAAAAAATTTAATTTTTTTTTAATTCTTTTTTTTCGGAAATAAATTAATTGTCTGTGTAAAAATGTAACTTTGCTACTTTTGGTTTAAATTCGAATTTCTTATAGAAAATTAATGTTTATGATTGAAAATTCGTTTCATTATATTACAAAGCATCTCTTGGCAGCATCTGCATTCGTTGAAATATCAAATATTACATTTTCTATCTAAAATTTATATTTGCAGGTTAAAAAGTCAACTACTTTGTTGAAAATTTACATGCTGATTCGAAAATTCAACTCTGGTTAAAAATTTAAATTTTTTGTTGAAAATCTTTTCTTTTTGTTTTAAGATATCCACCACTGCATTTTCATTGAGAATTCTTTTTTTTTTAATGCAACTCTTTTTGGTTAAAGATTCATCTTTTTTGTTTGAAAATTTGGCTATTCGACTATTTGGCTATTTGACTATTCGGTGTCAAATGCAAATATTTCTTTAAAAAGCCAAATTTTTAACAAAACCGTTTACACTGAAAATCAAAAAGTTTAATGTTCAGTTTAAAAAAATTAACGAATTTGCAATCAAATAGTTATTTTTTCATCCAAAAATATAACATTTTAACAAAATGGTTCAACTTTTAAATAAGTAGATAAATTTTCAACCAAAAACTAAAAAATATGATTATTCTAAAACAACAACTGCTGCATTGAATAAAAAAATTCATTTTAAGAAAGTTTTTAAATTTTTAACCAGAGATACATTTTAAATTAAAATAATGAATATTTTACAAAAAAAAATTAATTTGTAAAAGGTCGTTCAACTTTAAAACAATTAGAGAAATGTCAAAACAAAAAAGATTAATTCTCAACCAAAGAAAGAAAGAAGTTTCAACTAAAATGATGAATCTTCAACCCAAAAAAGATCCATTTTTACTCATTTAGTTTAACATTTGAACAAGTAGTCGAATGCAAACAAAAAATATAAATTTTAAACAAAATAATTCAGTCATCAACAAAGGAGCTTTAACAAAAGATAATTCACAACTACCAAAATTCAGTTGTAGATGTATATATGCATATATTATTGAGCGCAAAGCTCTAGAACGAACAAAGAAAAAAGAAAAATATCTACCAAATTGTTGAGTTTTCCACCCAAAAAGGCAAGTTTAAAAAAGCAGTTGAATTTTCAATTTAAAGGGATACGTTTTCATTGTGTTCATGTTCAGTAAGAAAATCAAGTTTCTACCCAAAGAGATGAGTTTTTAACCAAGAAAGAATTTTAGTCAAGACATAAAAAAATGCATCTAAATTGTTGAACATTTACAACAAAAATTTTTTAAAAACTATTCCCTTTTAGTTTAAAAATCAAGTAATTGGTTCCAAATTCGTCTTTTTTCTAAAACATTAATCTTATTGGTTGAAAATTAATTTTTTGAACATAGAATTTTTTTATGACGAAAAAATAGTTTTCTTAAAATTTAATCTAAAAACAACAAAATTTCCACCCTGATCGATTCAAAGACTTGAATTGCAGAATCTGCCTAATGGTAAATGGATTCGATCTCCTTTGAAATAATTTTTGTAACACTTTTTTTTGTTGAAAATTGATTTTTTTTAACAGAAAATTACACTACGACATTTTTGGTGAAAAATTAATTTTTTAAATTAAAGTTTAATCTTTTTAGTTAAAAATTTAACTAATTGTTAGAAAATTTATGGATTTTATTAAAAATTCGTGTTTTTTGTATAAAATTAATCTTCTTATTTTAAAATTCTTCTTGCTGATTTAGGATTCAACCATTTTTCTGACAATTCTTTTTTTTTCAACATTAATTTATTTAAGTGAAAATTTAACTTTACATTTTTGGTTCAAAACGTATTGATATTTTTAATTGCAACCTGTTTTGGTATAGAACTCAGCTTTTTTATAATTGCACTTCTTCAAGTTGAAAATTATTTTTTTAACCAAAAACTGAACTATTTAATTTTTCGTTGAATATTAAGTTCATAACACAGCCACAAAAAAAAAGTGTGCGGATCTGGTAACAAGAGACACGTATTCCTATGGGTTTTGGGGCACTGAATTCAAATACGGTATCAAAAATCACCCATCACGTCATGGTTGAGCCATAACCTCAAAAAATGACGAAAAATCATGCACTGAGGCAAATAAATTTCAAAATAATGCCAGTGATGCAAATTTTCACTTCAAAAACATGTCGACAATTGTGACCTAACCTTACCTCACGAAACACAATTAAACTAATTGTGCTGTCCCGTTGGGTTTGCGGTACCATTTCATTCAAGCTTCGGCTTAACCTACATAGAGGTTTAACCTATCCTAACCTAACAAAACCTGACCTAACATAACCTAGTCGAATGAAATTCAACCACACGTGTAGCTATGTAAGCGTACGGTTCTCAGTCTTAAATGTGTGCTATATTTAACAGGTTAACTCGATCTTAACCTACAAATGAATCTAACTTAACAGAACCTAACGAAATTTTGCTTAAGGCAACACAACTTAACTTAAGTGTTCCCGTTGTAACACAATAAAATTCATTTCATTGTACTACAGGTGGTTAAAAATTTAGACGCACATTACTTATTTGAAGAAACTTAGAACTACAAGTAGAATTGACCCCATTTCAATTAACGTGACAATGTTTGTATCGATTAAAATGTAGAACTGTAACTTAAACATGCAAATGAATAAGTTTTATTCCAAATTTTTTTCTCTCTGCTTTTCTTAGACTTAAGGGATATATTTATACTATCTTTCGTGTTTACATTTTATCTTGCTTTTTATCGTAATTAAATTGATTTATAGACCCACTTCCGTCTATTTTCTGCCTGCTATAACATGTCCTTTTTTCTTCGAAGGAACGATGCAAAGGGTTACGCTTACGTTTAAGACGTTTAAGAACAGGGTTGCCAGCGTAATCGGTTAGGTTAGGTCAGGTTTTGTTAGGTTAGGATAGGTTTGACCTCTTTGCAGGTTAAGCCCAAGCTGATTCAAACGGTACCGCAAACACAACGGGGCAACACAATCAGTTCAATTGTATTTCATGAGGTTAGGTTAGTTTAGGTTAGGCTAGGTTAGATTTATTTCTAAGTTCGGCTCGAGTTGACCCATTCGATGTAACACACATTTGATACTGGGAAAATATTGTTCCAGAGCTTTACGTGTAGTTCAATAAATTTCTGTTAATTCAGGTTCTGTTGGTTAAAGTTATGTTAAATAAGTTGATATCAGGCAAGGGTTGATCCTTCACAGTTGTCGACATGTTTTTGAATTGAAAATTTGCATCACTGGCATTATTTTGAAATTTATTTGCCTCAGTGCATGATTATTCGTCATTTTTTGAGGTTATGGCTCAACCATGACGTGATGGGTGATTTTTGATACCGTATTTGAATTTAGCGCCCCAAAATCCATAGGAATACGTGTCTTGTTACCAGATCCGCACAATTTTTTTGTGTGGCTGTGTTATCAGACAAACCTTAGTAATTTATTAAATACTTGGGCACAAATTCAAGGTCGATAGGAGTAAGTTGAAACCGTAGATATCGGGCTTTCGTTCATGAGCTCGAGTTCCTGTGAAAAACCTCTCACCACTCACCTCTACATCTCCGCGTCTCATATATATCCCATCCGTGAGCCGGGTTTCCCACCTATCTCTTTCCTCGTCTCTAGTTCGTTTTACTGTAGCCAAAATAGGCAAAGGGTGCCAAGGAGCAATTAATTAAATTTAATTAGATTCTTCTTTCATAGTATCTAATCCGCACTAGATGTACATTTTTTAGGAAACATCAACATTTCTATAATCGCATTTTTATGGATTAATCATTAACCGGTTACCCCTTTACAGCCTGAAAATAGTCTTAAAAACTTGCTGGAAAATAAGTTTACTTTAATCAAGAATTCTGCACCAAAAAGTTGAAGTTTAAACTAAAAAAGATGAATTTTTAAACAAAAATATAAATTTACTACTAAAAAGAAATTTTTAGTCAAAGTTAAGAATTCTCAATCAAAAAGGTGAATCTGGAACTAAAATTAATGAAGTTTTATACAAAAAGTTTTATTTACTAATTAAAAAGATACGTTTTAACAAAATAAAAGAATTCTGAACCAAAATATTGAAGTTTAAACTAAAAAAGATGAATTTTCAATTAAAAAGGTTAATTTACTACAAAAAAAGACGAATTTTCAATAAAATTGAAGACTTTTCAAACATAAAGCTGAAGTTTCTACTAAAAAGATGAATTTTTATACAAAAAGATTAATTTAGTACCAAAAAATCGAATTTTTCATAAAATTTAAGAATTCTCAATCAAAAAGATGAACTTTTAACTAAAATTGATGGTTTTTATACAAAGAGATTGATTTACTAATAAAAAAGACAAATTTTTAACAAAATTAATGAATTTTGAACCAAAAAGTTGAAGTTTAAAATAAAAAAGATGAATTTTTAACCAAAAATATTAATTTACTACAGAAAGACAAATATCTAATAAAGTTCAAGAGTTCTCAACTAAAAAGTTGAAGTTTCAACTAAAAAAGATGAATTTTCATACAAAAAGATTAATTTACTACCAAAAAAGATAAAATAAAATTTTTTGAATGATTTAATAAATAATAAACTAAAAAATAGGCTAATCCGAGATTTCAATGTTGAAAATGATCGTGTTTTAAATTTCCCGGACTTATAGACATGCGAAAAAAATTACAAGTCATTAGGTTTTCAATGTTATCAAGTTCCAAAATATAAAACTTAGCTTCTGACAATTTCTCAAATTATGGCTCAAAACTTAGTTATGATTGCATTGTAATCTATTATCAAATTTCCCTGAAATAAGGACATAACCCGATAAATCAAACCTCCTTGTGATCTTTTAACGTACCTCACTGTTATTATGTATCCCGATATCATTTTGTGTTAAATTATACGAAGTTTCAAAAACCCAAGTGCGAAGTCACATATGGTCCAGAATTGGCCCATAGTCGGCAAAAATATTGCCGAAGCTCGGCTACCATTATCGCGCCAATGACGGAATGATAACTATGGCCTGCACTTGGCAGCCAAGATTTGGCCAAAACTAGGACCAAACCTAGCTGCTATCGTCGCGCCATTGCTGAATTGATTACTATAGCCTTGACTTGGCTGCCATTGTCCACCCAACACTGGTTACCAATACCGAACCAACCTGCATGCCGGAGTAAATTCAAAAAGTGATAAAAAATCATTACATTTTACTTACGATGCATCTGTTTTATCCATTCATTATTATACTACTGCATACTGTTTAAATATTATTTATAATTTCAAAAATTGAAATTTCATTTAAACACTTTGGTTAATTTTAATGACTACTGTTATAGTCTAAGGATATGGCAAACAAACGTAGTTAAAAAATAAATATTAATTGATTGCAAGTACATTGAATATTAATGTAATATTAATGTTCTAATGTACTAATATACGCTACAGGGTATCGAACCTATAATCTATATAACTAAATCTATCGCTCAGCAGTCGGGAGTGTTAACCACTGCGCTAAACCGACAAGTTGAAACTCTGTGAAAAAGCCAGCCTCATAAGCTACAGTTCAGAAAAGTTAAAGAACCAAATTTTAAGCTCTCCTTTTCTAATTATTCATTTTGATGTGACGTTATGTAAATGTAAAATATACAAACTGTTAACAGAAATATCAATACAATAATTTTGAAACAAATAATTAAATCGAATACAATTTTTCTTCGCGTAATATTTCGTTTTTTCCGTAGTAGACTACTTCACAATTTTTTACAATTGCAGACAATGTAAATTTTCATAAACATAAAATTTTTTAATGGCAGCACTTAGAAAATTTCATCGTGAGCTTTGCCAAGTTTTCAATAAAAATTTTTTTTATCTTTAATATAAGATTTGTTTTTTTAGGTGCTAAAAGTGAGACTTGTCGCAATGAAGTGCCGATTTTGAGCCAAGCATTGGTGGAGGATCGTCAAATATAAATAGACAATATAGGCTGCCAGCACTGGCTCAACATTGGACTGATTTAAATAAAAATGATTTGCCGTGGTAAAAGTGAATTTTGGCTCAGTAACGTATCGTCACTGGGCTAGACTTTGGCTGATCCTCGTGAAATATGGTTCCCCGTACTAAAAGTGAGATTTGGCACAATAAAGTGCCGATACTGGGGCAAGCATCGGAGGAGGATCAGCAAATATAAATAGACAATATAGGCTGCCAGCCTTGGGATCAGCATTGGGCCGATTTAAATAAAACATGGTTTCCCATGGTAAAATGGTAAAAACACTTGGCCCAGTCATGTGCCGTCACTGCGCCAGATTTGGCTGATCCTCGTGAACCACACTCAGAAAAATGTTTGTTTGAATCAGACAAAATTTATTTAAATTCATATAATTGAATCAAACAAATTTTTTGCTTCAATGAAAAAAAAGGTTTATTTAATTTAAAGAAATGGAAATTATTTGCCTTATTGATTGACATAAATAATTTGTTTAGTTCAATTTGTTTGATTTAAATAAAAAATTGACTTTTATTAAACAATGCATTTTTTTCAAATCTGGTTATTCGAATTCATAAAAATATTTCTTTGATTCAAACAAAAAATACAGTAGATACCAGTACTAAAAAGTGCCGCTAGGCGTGCTAAAGCGCTGCCGGCGGTTCCTAAGAACTAACCTAGACTCTAAATTAATTGATCATTTGATTTAAAGTATTTGATGACATTCGTATTTTTTCAGTTTTGTATTATCCTAAAGGTTCTGATTTACTATAAAATGATAAATTAATTGAAAAATGGGCGCAATATCTCCAGTTTAGGAACTACTTGAAGTTTAGAGTTTTTACCTTGGATATAATTGAAGATTTCGGATGTAAGTCTTTTTCAATACTAACCTTCTTTCTTTATAATGATGATTTTTGAAATCAATCATGTTCTTTTCTATTATAATTATCACTGTATGATTAAAAGCAGGAACACATATATACATTCATTTTAAATGTTTAATTCTGGTTCATTTCTAATTATTCCACTTTATGATTGTTCAACACAGAAATGAGAAGGACAGAGTTTAAAAATTAACCAGAATTAAATATTCGGCTTGAACAAGTCTATCTGCTTTTACATATACAATGATATTTATGATTAACAATAAACATATTATCGAGCTTATACATTATTTTTATAAAGAATGTTCAATTTTAAGGTTAAGTGTAAAAAACGATTTACTTCACTTGAACAAAATCTTTAATTACAGTGAAACTCTTCTATAGCGTCGATTTTGGGGCTGACGGTGGGTGGGAACTAACTCACTATAGACCGCTGCGCTTTTGTTTGTTCATGCTTGAATGCCTGCCTGAGTGACAACCTCAGACACCGTGGCCCCCGCGCAGCTCCAGTTATACCTAACTGCAGCATGGCGTCAATTCTCGGAATTCTGATGAATTCTGATGAATTATGTTTAAAAATATAATTGAATTTGGCGATAGGAAGAAAAGGAAAACGCGGCAGCGACGCCGCTATGTGCGTGAGAATGGGATGGTAAGTGGAGAGGGAAGATTTCGTGAGTCTTACCTCTCACTTACAAGTCGCTTCTATCGGGTCGACTTCGTCCGCTCGTCCTGAAAAATCTTACTTTTCAGAGTAAGCCCCCTTTCTTCGGCGCATGTATGATCTTCTTAGAAATATATTTTTAAAAATAACTAATGACAGCCATCTGTTTTCTACAAATAATGAGAGATATAATCTTTGTGCTGTAATAAAAAGAAAGTGCCTCGTCGTCCCGAAATTAATAAGCAAGCTAATAACTAATTTGTTTTCCATTCCAAATTTGCTGCTTACCACACTAACTTGGTTAGCAAACTTACTCCTATCAGCTTTTATTAAGGATGTTAAATACTGATTTTTTATTATTGCATGCACTTTCAGTTTAATAGAAGAAATATAAATATTCAAAAGCGTGTTTAAATGCATTAAAAATATATAGAAAATCTAAACGAGTGCTTACATTTAAAATAAAAAAAATTATTTTCAAAATATATTTTCTATAACCAGATTTTTTAAATTCAATAGCCCTTTAATATTAACAAGATTGAAGTTAAATGAATCTAATCAATCGTATTCTTATTCGATAGATTTTATAAGATCAGCTACGTCATTATTAACTATAAGATTTTATCAAAAGACGACTATTCTTTGCAATAAGGGGAAGACACTTTTCACATATCAATGTTTTTTTGATCCTGGAATATCCCGAAATTCTACATTTAATGGCCAGAAAACAGTTTTAGTAATTATTTTCAAATGATTAATTTTTATCAACCTGGTTTCGCCGTTTTTTAAATAAAAAACTTTTTTATGGCTCTTCAATATTACGGAAGAACGCCGTTAACTTGTTACAATGTTTTTTCGAATTATTTTAACTACAAAAAGCTATTGAAGAATTTAGAGAATTTAACTAATTGGGTGCATCTTTCTTTTGGGATTTCATTGATGTAAAAAACTCATTTTTCGATTTTGTTTCGTTAAGGGTGTTGGTTCAATCCGACTTTGAATTTTTTTAATAGGTACGGCACTGATTCCATGTATATTTTTTCCGAAGGATATGTGAACGAAAGAAGGAAAACTTGTCGAATATCCGGGGAAAGCTAGATCCTCGGATCCATGAAATGTTGAAAAATCAAAAAATTTGTTAAGGAAATGATTATTTTCCCGACAAATATAAATTTTGCGAAAGATAGAAACCAGCGGGTAGCAGACGGCAGAATTTGAAAGATTAGAATCGTTTGCTAATTTATTTTTTTACTCACAATTCTGACATAATAGAAGAATTCTAGAAATTCACGGCTCTTCCAAATGGCCAGATCTTGAAGATGGTGTCTCTAAATTTTGCAAAATACGTTGCGAAATGGAGCAAAAAACAGAGAGAACTGACATGCCCTGTCTGTGTTTTTGTAACTATATTTGTGATCAACCGCCAGGCTAGCTGTTACCTTCACTCTATACGCGGAATCAGGGCGCCCTTCGTTATCGACCGTGGGTCAAGACTACAATTCTCAAAGGGGAAAACCTCTTCTGGGACATTGACTTTTCGATGAGACTATCATCAATCGATGTTACTTCAAAAATAATAAGACACGTGTCCCGCATTTTTTGGTCCCTTGTAAGAATTATGAGCGTATGTAAATCACATTAGCCAGGGGTGCGAAACTCTACCGGTTCGGCGCATGAACACCCATTAAGATCCGCTGGTTCAGTGGACCAGAGTCTGTCTGTTGACCATGCTGCCGTGGGTTCGAGTCTTTTTCCCAACTTTTTTTTTATTGTAAACATGTCAAGTAATAATTTTTAATGCTTTCCCGGGGAATAAAGTATTTTTTAAAGAAATATTACTGGGAAATAAATAGCCAAGGGTGCGGAACCTGTACCGGTTCACCCGCATGGACTCCCATCAAGTTCCATTGGTCCAGTGGAAACGAGTCTCACGTGTGACCACGGTGTCGTGGGTTCCAATCTTTTTCTCAACTTTGTTTTTCGAATTGTAAACATGTCAAATAATAATTTTTAATGCTTCCTCGGAGAATAAATTATTTGTTTTAAAAATACTACTGGGACATAAATATCATGAAGAAACTTTTCGAATAATTTATTTGTATAATCGTAATTTTTTTTACGTTTTTGCGGGTGATAATCGTCATGAGTTAACACGTAGCTCGGTGATGCAGTGTTCACGGCAGCGACGGACGAAATGAGAATCAACCAAAAATTAGGCAGTTTTCAATTGGGAAATAAAAACAAAAAATGTGAATACAATTTCCTACAAAATATGGAAATGAACTTTTTTTGCAAATAACATCTGCAAACGCATAAATTTGATAAATAAAACAATTTTTGATTGTATGTAAATTTGTCAATTTACCCAGTTTGAAATTATAACTGGATTATAAATTATAAATCAGAAGTTTATCGAGTCCCCTGACTTGAGATTTTTCCAGATTTATAATTTTAAAGTATAAATTACAAATTTATCAGTTTGTAAAATTTTTTTTCTCATTGTATTCACATTTTTTAGTTTTTATTTCCAAATTGAAAACTGCCTAATCTTTGGCTGATTCTCGTTTCTTCCGTGGCTGCAGTGACCAGTGCATCACCCAGCTTCGCACCCCTGGCTAATGTGATTTACAAACGCTCATAGTTCTTACAAGGGACCAAAAAATCCGGGACACGTGTCTTATTATTTTTGAAGTAATATTGATTGATGATAATCTCATCAAAAAGTAAATGTCCCAGAAGAGGTTTTCCCCTTTGAGAATTGTAGTCTTGACCCACGGTCGATAACGAAGGGCGCCCCGATTCCACGTATAGAGTATCACAAATGCAGTTGCCAAACCGCAAACAGGGCATGTCAGTTCTCTCTGCTTTTTGCTCCATTTCGTAACGTATTTTGCAAAATTTGGGGACACCATCTTCAAGACCTGGCCATTTGGAAGAGCCGTGAATCTCTGGAATTCTTCTATTATGTCAGAATTGTGAGTAAAAAAATAAATTAGCAATCGATTCTAATCTTTCAAATGCTGCCGTCTGCTACCCGCTGGTTTCTATCTTTCGCAAAATTCATATTTATCGGGAAAATAATCATTTCCTCAACAAATGTTTTGATTTATCGAAATTTTATGGATCCGAGGATCTCGCAATACCCCGGACATTAGACATGTTTTCCTTCTTTCGTGCACGAATCCTTCGGAAAAAAAAATATGGAATCAGTGTCGTACCTATGAAAAAAAATTCAAAGCCAGATTGAACCAATACCCTTAATGGTATTCTTCCAATTTTGTGTGGTTCTTAAAATAGTCTAAGATTTTAATTAATCTAATTGTAAAGTATCACAATTTCAAATTGTTAAATTTTACATAATTCTTTTGATTTTGAATAGTTTACTTAATTTTAGAAAGTTTTTCCATTTAAAATAGTAGAATAGTGCAAAGTTTAAAGTACAGCTTAAAATCTGAAAAATCGAATGCTGAAATTGAATAATTAAAAAAATTTTTTTTTTAATTACTTTACTTTCATATTTTAGAATTTTGAGCGCCCTAATTAGAATATTCAATTTAAAATTGTTTTGAGACGTATCACTTAAATATAATTATTACATTAGAATATAATTACTTTCAAATAATATAAGAAAAGTATGAGCAAATAAAAAGCCTTTACCATTTCTGTTATTCTTTTTTATACATCTTTTAACCCAAGGAAAATCGGTTTCGGAAATTCTGAGATGACAAGCTGTACTAACCACGCAAGATTTTCTACATAATCTGCTATCTTTACTTGGAAAAGAGGTTCAAGTTGGGATATATTTTGGTTCAAGCACATAGCGCATTATTTCCTAGAGCGAAGATTCAGTAATTACCTCAAATATCTTGACGTTCTATTAACTACGACATGAAGCTCCTAAGGCTTGATGGGGCTTTCTGATGAAACCAAGGAGAGTGCAGGAAAACGGACGATGTTTTCCATTTTCCATCTGCCGGTTCCTTGCATTTCGTAATTAAAGTCGTCAGGCAAAATAATAGTGCAAATTTTTAAAAGGAATAATGAGAATATTTTATATTAATATTGCGCTCTGAAGATGCTCAACAATTTTAAGTAATTTGTATTCTAAGAAATTTTCTTGATAACTTAGAAAATCTTAATTGAGGATTTTTCTACAAGAATATTCTTTTTTATAGCTATAAAATGTGTGTGTAATTGACTATTAACTATAATTTTCACTTCCTGGCACCCATTAGCCCACCCATTCGGCCACTAAGCCTAACCAGTAATATTCAAAGATCAGCCTTTTAATTTTGTAACATGTTTAACATCTTTTATAAGCAGAATAAACAAATTTTGTTTCAAAATTTAAAAATGTCAAAATTATTTACTTATTCCAATCAAAAAAGATGACTTGTCTGCCATAAAAAAGATCAATTTTCAGTTCAAAAAGACGAATTTTCCCTCCATCTCAGTTTGTGGAAAATGATTTTTTTTAAATCAGTATTTTTTACACTTTGTTTATTTACAGCAACTCAAAAAATCAAGCAAATCACTTTACAACAATCAACGTGTGTCGTCGTATAATACTGTGACCTAAGAAATGTAAAAACGCCGGCAGGATTCTCTCGAGTCGAAAATATTACATTAAAAAATGATGGTAAAAAGGTGGCATAAGTACATGCCACTATGTCCTAAAGGGTTAAAGTTTCTGCTATAGAAATATCCTGCCTTTCGAGAGATTATTTCAAAATCCCTGACTATTCTCTAACTTTCACTGACCTATAAAATTCCCTAACTTTTCCCTGATTTCCAGGTTTTTCCTGATCTACTGTCTACCTGTAAGAGTAGGACGATGGTCATTCGAGCTAAAGCGTAGGCTTTGGAACTACTCCGTCGTCTTGCGGATTCGATGCACGCCTCGCAATCTGGAAGAGCCTCCTCGGTTGCCCAGACGGTGAACACTAGTCTAGCAAGGGAAGTTGTTCATCTCCGGAGAGTCGCCGGACCAGTAACTCTAGAGAAAAGGGTTTTCTCTAAGTACTTAAATCTGTTGCTCTTGGTGGTTCGGAACCCACCTTGAACTGTAGGTCCCCCTCACACCACCAAGGAAGTCTGTGGAAAGTGTGTAAAGGGAATAGGGAAGAAGGTGCAAGAAAATGTAAACCCGTAGGGTGGGGGGGGGGGGAGGCATTAGAAGCTTCCATTCCAGTCTACCTGTAATTGATACTTAATCCTTAATATAAAATCTCTAAACGATATTGTCGATTTCGATTGTCACGATACTCGATTTTCACTGTCATCTGCGTGAGACACGAGTTGTCAGTGGGTTAGATAGCATTGCAAAATATTGAAAATATTGTTACGATTGCTCGTTCTTTGATAACTAGACGCGTGTGACACTAGGCACCGTGATCTAGACAGTAATGCAACGTTTAAAGATTTTTCGTTAGAGTATCTGAAGTCATTGATGCCAACGGAGCTGACTTGGTCTTCGCTTGCTTGGATTTTAGTGACGTTCATTGGCTACGGTGCGCGTAGTACTTGATTCTTAAATACGTACGCGAACTAGAGCCAATGAGCGCCGCACAGTTCAAGCATGCGCAAGTATTTTTGGATCACTGTTGGGAATAATAATCGAATCAAAATTTAAAGCCGATAATACGAATCAACGTTTCTCTTTTGCCACCACCTTGCCAGTCGTACCACCGCAATGCAGGGCCTCTGCTTGTTATTTATGATCAAATTCTTATTTCAATTTATACCTCTCTGCTTGTTATTTATGATCTTATTTTTATTTTTATTTCGGAAAGGACACTTTATAGCCTTCGAAGCATTCAATCGAGCTATCTGGACCATTAAATATATCAACCTGAGTGCCTGCGGAATACTTCTCAAAGCTTCTCAGAGCCTTGAGTATCTTTAGCATATACTCTGAAATTTCTATCGATAGGGTTAGTATATTTTTAATTACAAGTTAATGTTCAAATTATTATTTGTCATTATTATAAACATTAACATTGAGTAACATTCCTTTGAAGCATGGAATTTGTTATAATTTTTGTTATGAAAGTCCATTGCTGGTGTAAAATGCGATAACAACTTTTTTTAAATATTAAAGTTAGGAATTAATTTTAGAATATAAGAGCGAACTGCTGGTCGCAGAATTAGATCATTTTTGCCACTTTAATGTAAATCATCCGTATATCTATAAAAATCTATAAAATATTATTTTTTGCTATGAAAAGTTACGAAAATGTACTACAAAAACTTTACGAAAGTTAAGCTTTTACTCATTTTTTTTAATACGAAAAAAATACTTCGTGTTTCAAATACATTGAAAATTAGTGAAATTTTTCATACCAATTTTACAAAAATTTCATTCAAATTTGTAAAATTTTTGGTGAAAAAACAGAAACTATTTTAATCAGGATTATAATAAAAAATAGCTTTTTATGTTTTCATCCTACTTCTTTTAGATAAATTGTTTTAACTGCAAGCAGTTCGCTCTTGAATTACAAAATGTAATATTAACCTCAAAATCTCAATAAGTTGCTACTGAATTTTATATCAGAAATGGAATTTTATAGAAAATGTCATGCTTCACAGGAATAATAATTAATGTTAATGTTTATATTGAATGAAAATAGTAACTAAACATTAACTTATTACTAAAACTACACCAATATTACAATAACTTTACTCAATAGCAGAAAAGTACACTGAGAAAACTATATCGCATGAATTGCAATATATACCGTAATTCCTGCATTATGTATCGTAATTATCGCATTATAATAGCGCAAAATCGTGATATCGTACAGCGCAAGTTTTAAAATTATATACCGCATAATTGTACAATCTATAACGTCAGAATTTAAGTTTATTACGCTCTCACATTGTATTTCTTGTTTTGTGATCTCGCGAGGGTTCGAGTAGTCAGCAGGCGATCACAGAAAAAATTAAAGATAAAGTTTACATCTATTCCAGGTGAAAGATTCACCGGAACAAAAATTAACCTTGTCAGATAAACTTTACATGAATCGAAGATAATTTTTGATTTTTAACCTTGCGTGGATAATCTTTCATCTTATAATCGCTCCATTTTTATTCGAGGTGTAGCGACAATTACGACGCCAGCGCTATATGATTTCCTAACCTCAGTGAAACTTTCGCCGAAATATGTTAAATCATTAACCGTTACAGGTTTTACCTGCAGTAAATTTTTACTTTTTTTTTTATTGTTTTAAATCTGGTGTCTCGATTTATAGATCGAACTCACTCATACTCTGCCTTTTTCCCATTGCTGCTAAGGACGCTGTAGCAGACGAGAGCAACAAAATTTAACTTCATTTTTTTCTGTGATGTTAGTCAAAGAATAATATCTTTGTGTTACTACATTATAATATCGTACAAAGCTCCGGGACCTGATTGTACGTTATCATATTTTTCTTTCTTGCAATATAGAGGTTTTGCGATATCATTGTGCGATATCTTTTTCTCCGTGTACCATTACACTTCTTGCACTTCACCTTCACCACAAAACAGCTGGATAAAATATATAGGCTTCCAACATTTTATATGCTTTTAAATAATATGTGATTTAAGAAATGTGAGATTGAATGAATTATGTTCAGTTTTATGGACATATCGGGTCTGCATATCTGCGAACAATTTCGCCAAATACTCAATCTTCATTTTATAAAAAGACAATTTTGAAAACCTTCAGCAACAGATACATACTATAGGGATGATGCACGGACACTTTCATTATCACCCAATGGTCGCCGAGAAATTTTTTTTTGACCAACTAAAAAGGAACTTACAACAAAATAGTTGAATTCTCAATCAAAAAGATGAATTTTCAAGGGAGAAGTTTTATATTTCTAACAAAAAACACAATTTTTCAAAAAATACGGGAATTTTCTAACACATAATTCCATTTTTAACTAAAAAAGATCAAGTTTCTGATATAAGGTAAAAAAACTAATTGCACATCTATGTTAAGAATAATAAAAAAAAGATTAATTTTTCACCCATAAAATTATTTTTAACTAAAGAGATGAAGTTTCAATAAAAAATATCAAATTTTAAACAAAAATATAATAATTCAGTTTTTAGTTTATAAAAGTTAATATTCAATAAAAAAATTAAAATTTCTACAGATTATTTAAAATTTTAATTTTTTAATTTTTAATTTTGATTCCAAAGAGTAAAGGTTTTAACAAAAAAGATGAACTTTCAATCACAACGATTAATTTTCTTTAAAAAAATTTTTTTAACAAATAATAGAATTTTCAACTCAATTAATTTTGAATGTAAGAACAATATTATAAAATGTATTTTAAATAAAATAGAATTTATTTAAAATCAGGCAGGTTCTACACACAGA
>NC_046664.1:64532350-64535397 GCF_010883055.1 Belonocnema kinseyi
GCAAAGAAACTGCACCACCGACAATGACCGACATGAGGTAAATGAAAGTGGCCCTCAACCCTTAACATGTGTGCGTCGCGTGGCCATCGTAGGTATATCGCATGCACACAACCTGATATCGGCTTTAACTCAGGCAGATTTAGAAATAAGAATTGAGATTGTTGGTATTTTACTGTACGATCCCGAAGCAAGCAATTTTGTGACAGATACAATTTGACAGATAAATGAGTCAATTTCGTCTGTTTTTAACTGTCCAGTGTTTCACCTTAAAATCCGTTTGTACATTTTGTATATTTGTGCTATAATTATTATCCATAGTTGGTTCAATTTAATTCCAGATTAAGCAAATCTGCACATACCCCAAGAAATTGCAGGTTATGTTTCTATGTTTACCTTTCAGCTCCTCTCTCCTCATCATTGCTTTCAGGTTCTTTTTTTCAGAATTGTCACACCAGGTGCGATCGAAAAATCGTTGGATCATCAAAATTAACCCCTAAATATTTGACTTAAAAAAGAAAGTCAACCACATATTTTAAGTGACAAAAAATTTAAGAAATATACAACTTCAAGTCGGGTGGTTACTGACTGGGAAAACCGGGAACTATAGCCCAGATTTTTGAACACCAAGAAGTACCTTAGAGTTTAGAGGAAAACCCGGAATTTTCCAGATTAATTTTTTACTTTTGTTGATTTTATCTACATTTTCCTAAAAAGTCATCTTTTTTGGGTAGCAAAATCAACTATATTGATGAACACTCGTCTATTTCGAACAGCTAGTTCGATCTTTTAGATCTTTCAGGTTTTAAATTAGAAACAGTTAAATTCAATCAAAAAATACGAATTTTCATTTAAAAAATTGAGTTTTAACCCAGAATATAAATTTTCAACAAAAGAGATGAATTATGAAGAAAGTAGTTTAACTTTTAACCAAAGAGTGGAATTTTCAATCAAAGAATATCAATTTTTTACAAAAAACGCAATAGTTGATATTTCAGCCAAAGAAGATTTTAAATTATAATTTAATAAAAAATTAATTTTTAACCAAAATAAGATTTTTTAATAAAATAGTTCAATTTTTAACAAACGATGAATTTTCAACAAAGATTAAGAATCTTCAACCGAAACAATGAATTTTGAAGAAAAGTAGTTCAACTTTCAACCAAAAAGTTGAACTTACAATCTAAGAAGATGATTTTTTAACGAAAAATCTAATATTTGATATTACAAACAAAAAAATATTTTGTTTTAAATTAGAAACAGTTAAATTCATTCAAAAAATACGAATTTTCAACGATATTCTTGAATTCTCAACTTAGAAAAATTAATTTTAAAACAAACAGTTAAATATTCAATTAAAAAACTAATTGAAAATTTTTTGTTACTAAAATAAATAAATATTTAACTAGTTTTAGTTCAATTTTTAACAAAATAGTTCAATTTTCAGTTTAAAGTTGAGTTTTAACGCAGAATATAAATTTAGAAAAAAAATGAATTTTCAACTGAGAACATGAATCTTGAACCAAAAAGATGAATTTTGAAGGAATTAGTTCAAGTTTCAACCAAAAAGTTGAATTTACAATCTAAGAAGATGATCTTTCAACAAAAAATGTAATATTTGATATTACAAACAAAAAAAGATTTTGTTTTAAATTAGAAACAGTTAAATTCATTCAAAAAATATGAATTTTCAATGAAATTTTTAAACTCTCAACTAGGAAAAATTAATTTAAAAACAAACATTAAACAAACTAATATAACAAACTAATTAAACAATTTTTTTTACTAAAATAAATAAATTTTTAACTGAAAGTAAGATTATGAATCTTTAACCAACAAACTAAATTTTAAAGAAAGTAGTCCAACTTTCAACAGAGTTGAATTTTCTACCTAAAAATTTGAATTTTCAATGAAATACTTAAATTCTCAACTAAAACAAATTATTTGTCAACCAAACAATTCGATTTTTAACCAAATAGTTAAATTTTCAGTTAAAAAATTGAGTTTTAACCCAGAATATAAATTTTCAACAAAGATTATGTACCTTTAATAAAAAATAAATGATGAAGAAACAGTTGAATTTATATGAAGTATACGAATTTTCAACAAAATACTAGAATCCTTAACTAAAAAAAAATTAATTTTCAACTTAACAGTTTAATTTTCTGCCAAATAGTTAAATTTCCAGTTTAAAAAATTAATTTTAACCAAAAAAATATTTCCACAAAGAAGTATCGTTTTCAACCAAAAAGACGTATTTTCAACTAAAATTATGAATCTTTAACAAACAAAAATATATGAATTTTAAAGAAAGTAGTTCAAATTTTAATCAAATATTTAACTTTAAATCAAAAACAGTTGCATTTTCAACCAAATAGTTAAATTATCAATGAAAAAATAAACGTTAAACAAAAAAAGCTAATTGTTAGCAAAGTAGTCTTATTTTAAGCAAAAGAGATGAATTTTCACCTAATATTATGAAACTTTAACCAAAACAATTAATTTTAAAGAAAATAGTTTACTTTTCAACTAATAGGTTGAAGTTATAATCTAAATGAATTAATTTTTAACAAATAGTTTAATAATTCATATTTCAACCAAAAAATATTTAATTTTAAATCAGAAACAGTTGAATTTATTAAAAAAATTGAGACTTTTAATGAAATATTTGAATCCTCAACTAAAAAAGACTAATTTTCCGCCAAACAGTTGCATTTTTATAAAAAAAACGCGGTTTTCTAACAAAAAATACATCTTCTCAATAAATCTCATGCATTTTTCTATTAAAAAATTAAATTTTCAGCCCAGAGGATTAATTTTCTACCAAAAAGTCAAATTTTTAACAAAATACATGCATTTTCAACCAAATAATTAAAACTTTAATTAAAAAATATACATTTATAAACAAAAGTTAAATTTACAATAAAAAAATTAACTAGAAAAAAATTATTTATCAACAAAATAGTTCAATTTTTAAAAAATATAATGAATTTTTAACTGAAATTACGAATCTTTAACTGAAAAATTACTGCATTTTTGAGGCGAAAATA
>NC_046664.1:64535497-64538778 GCF_010883055.1 Belonocnema kinseyi
TTTGAAACCGAAACAGATTAGTTTTTAATCATAAGGATGAAGTTTTAATCAAATATTTCCAGTTTTAAACAAGAAAGATGAAATTTCTACAAAAAAAAAAAATTTAAGTCAAAAAACGAATTTTCAAGAAAACAATTGAATTTTCAACAAAAAAGGATGAGTTAATGTATGCATGGCCCCTAAACAGAATTAGGATTCATTTACCTACAAAAAAACATAAAATTTTCTTCTTTTCAGATACGAACTTGTGTAGATTCCCAAATCAGATCCGATTCAAGATATCTTACGAAAACCTAGTTTGTAGAAATGGAGCCAGTTCTATCACAGCAATGCCACTTATCATCATGCTGTCAATTTTATATGCATTTAGACACTATCATTAGTTTAATTTTACGTCGATTAATCTTCATAAAAGTCGATTAGTCTCAAACCCTATAAGTACAAAATTGCCTTCATTTAAATTTCGACTCTTGGCCAAAGTTTCTACATTTTTTAGCTTTTTCCATTTTCTATTGCTATTTAATCAAGTAAAAGTGTTGAAAGCTTTCTCATACTTAAGAATCATAATTTATTTTAAGTTATCCTTTTTCCATTCTGGACTATTGATCAAATCCAAAGTTATTTGGATTTTTGTAATAACTTGTAATAATTGTTAATTGTAAGCTGCTTACATTTAGAAAATATTTTATAGATGTATATTTTTCCGGTCAAATTAAAAATCGAGTTTTTCATTTCAAAGATGACAGCTTCTGTCGAAAATGGAATAATGTTTAAGAAAATAGTTGAATCTTTAAACGAAAGAGATTAATTCTGATTGCGAAATTTATTAGTAAAAATTTTCAAATTAAAAATCGAGTTTTTAATTTAACCAATAAAAGTTTCTGTCGAAATTGGAATAATGTTCAACAAAATAGTTGAATTTTTAAACGAAAGAGTTAAAATTTGAACTACTTTCTTTAAAATTCATATATTTTTGTTTGTTAAACATTCATAATTTTAGTTGAAAATACGTCTTTTTGGTTGAAAACGATACTTCTTTGTGGAAATATTTTTTTGGTTAAAATTAATTTTTTAAACTGGAAATTTAACTATTTGGCAGAAAATTAAACTGTTAAGTTGAAAATTAATTTTTTATTTAGTTAAGGATTCTAGTATTTTGTTGAAAATTCGTATACTTCATATAAATTGAACTGTTTCATCATTTATTTTTTATTAAAGGTTCATAATCTTTGTTGAAAATTTATATTCTGGGTTCAAACTCAATTTTTTAACTGCAAACTTAACTATTTTGTTAAAAATCGAATTGTTTGGTTGAAAAATAATTTGTTTTAGTTGAGAATTTAAGTAGTTCATTGAAAATTCAACCTTTTAGGTAGAAAATTCAACTCTGTTGAAAGTTGGACTACTTTCTTTAAAATTCAGTTTGTTGGTTAAAGATTCATAATCTTACTTTTAGTTAAAAATTTATTTATTTTAGTAAAAAAAATTGTTTAATTAGTTTTTTAACTGAATATTTAACTATTTGTTTTTAAATTAATTTTTCCTATTTAAAAATTTAAATATTTCATTGAAAATTCATATTTTTTGAATGAATTTAACTGTTTCTAATTTGAAACAAAATCTTTTTTTGTTTGTAATATCAAATATTACATTTTTTGTTGAAAGATCATCTTCTTAGATTGTAAATTCAACTTTTTGGTTGAAAGTTGAACTAATTCCTTCAAAATTCATCTTTTTGGTTTAAGATTCATGTTCTCAGTTGAAAATTTATTTTTTTTTAAATTTATATTCTGGGTTAAAACTCAACTTTAAACTGAAAATTGAACTATGTGGTTAAAAATTGAACTAAAATTAGTTAAAAATTTATTTATTTTAGTAAAAAAAATTTTTAAATTAGTTTTTTAATTTAATATTTAACTGTTTGTTTTAAACTTAATTTTTCTAGGTTGAGAATTCAAGAGTTTCGTTGAAAATTCGTATTTTTTAAATGAATTTAACTGTTTCTAATTTAAAACAAAATATTTTTTTGTTTGTAATATCAAATATTAGATTTTTCGATAAAAAATCATCTTCTTGATGGTTGATTTGGTTGAAAGTTGAACTACTTTCTTCAAAATTCATTGTTTTGGTTAAAGATTCTTAATCTTTGTTGAAAATTCATCGTTTGTTAAAAATTGAACTATTTCATTAAAAAACCTTATTTTGGTTAAAAATTAATTTTTCATTAAATTATAATTTAAAATTTTCTTTGGCTGAAATATCAACTATTGCGTTTTTTGTAAAAAATTCATATTCTTTGGTTGAAAATTCCACTCTTTGGTTAAAAGTTAAACTACTTTCTTCATAATTCATCTCTTTTGTTGAAAATTTATATTCTGGGTTAAAACTCAATTTTTTATATGAAAATTTGACTATTTGGTTAAAAATTGAACTGTTTGGTTGAAAACTAATTTGTTTTAGTTGAGAATTCAAGTATTTTGTTGAAAATTCAACTTGTTGGTTGAAAGTTGAACTAATTTCTTTAAAATTCATTTTATTTGTAAAAGATTCGTAATCTTACAATTATGTCAAAATTAATTTCTTTTGTTGAAAAATCTTCTTTCTTTTCATTAATTTTTTTAACTGAATATTCAACTGTTTGCTTTTTAAATTACTTTTTCTTAGTTGAGAATTTAAGTATTTCGTTGAAAATTCGTATTTTTTCAATGAATTTAACTGTTTCTAATTTAAAACCTAAAAGATCTAAAAGATCGAACTAGCTGTTCGAAAAAGATCCAACGATCGCACCTGGTGTGACAATTCTGAAAAAAAGAACCTGAAAGCAATGATGAGGAGAGAGGAGCTGAAAGGTAAACATAGAAACATAACCTACAATTTCTTGGGGTATGTGCAGATTTGCTTAATCTGGCATTAAATTGAACAAACTATGGATAATAATTATAGCACAACTATACAAAATGTACAAACGGATTTTAAGGTGAAACACTGGACAGTTAAAAACAGACGAAATTGACTCATTTATCTGTCAAATTGTATCTGTCACAAAATTGCTTGCTTCGGGATCGAACAGTGAAATACCAACAATCTCAATTCTAATTTCTAAATCTGCCTGAGTTAAAGCCGATATCAGGTTGTGTGCGTGTGATATACCTACGATGGCCACGCGACGCACACATGTTCTGGGCAGTGATCCCAGATCTGAAACGAGATGCGGTCCAATACTATGACAGGGCTATGTCCGTGTGAATATAGTAGGAGACGCTGTAAATGACTGAGTTGCG
>NC_046664.1:64538878-64543378 GCF_010883055.1 Belonocnema kinseyi
AATGACCATCACGGGTATACGGGCGAGTAAAGGGCGCCATGTTTCTATCAACTGATATTTCTAATGCATTGTGACTTTCTATTTCTCTCTGCTACACATTATTTAGCAAAATCTCTCAGTGATTCAAATTCTTTTATAGTAAATTATGCAAGACGTTTTTTTTCGATCTAAGACATAAAATCGAATTTGGGCATCTATGTTAAGACTAATAAAAAACAGATTAATTTTTTACCCATAACATTAATTCTCTACAAAAAAATAGTTTTCAACAAACAATGATATAATTAAAATTTTCCAAAACAAATAAAGAAAAATCAAGAAAATAGTTGAATCCTCAATAAAAAGATAAGATTTTAACAATGAAAACTAATTTTCTACCAAAAAGACAAATTTTCAAATGGAAAAATTAATTTTTAATTAAAAATATAAATATATCAAACCAGAAATAGGATAATTCCTTTTTAGTTAAAAGAATTAATATTTCACAACAAACAATTAAATTTCAACATAATTTTATATTAAAAAAGACGATGTTTGAAACAAACAATTGAATTTTCAACACAAAAATATCAATTTTTAATTCGAAGTTTCAATGTTTCACCGAAAGTGGGATAGTTAAAGTTTCAGTTAAAGAATTTAATTTTTAACAAAAAAAAGGAATTTGCAACTTAATAGTTTAGTTCTTAATCAAAAACAAAAATTTTCAACCAAGAAAACTAATTTTCTACCAAAAGCCTTAATTTTCATCGAAATATGTGCATTTTCAAACAAATGGTTGAATTTTCAACCGCGAAGATTAATTTTCTACCTAAAAAAGACGGTTTAAAAAACGGTATAATCGAATTTTCTCTTAAAAACATTAATTTTTCACACAAAAAAGGAATTTTTAACAAAATAATAGAATTCTCGAAAAAAAGATGAAATTTCAATTAGGAAGTTTATTTTTCTACTAAGAATTAGGAATTTTCAACACAATTCTGAATGTCTAAATACTGTATGAAAACAGATGAATACGTTTCCAAATAATTCAATTTTTAACGAAAGAAGATCGATTTTAAACCAAATTAATTAATTTTCTACCAAAACAGAAAAATTGAAAAAATCGAATTATTAAGTAAAAAACCCGACTAGATATTTAAGTCGGGAGCTGGCCAATCTACGGCTGGAGAGCCCGGCTTTAAATCGGAAGCTGGCCGGCGTTTCTGGTCGGAATCCGACCAGCAACATCACGCTGCGCTGGCCAGCGCCCGGCCATGGAGCGTGGCCGGGAGCTGGCCGGGAACTGGCCCGAGCTGGCCCGAGCTGGCCGAGGATTTCGACCGTGGCCCGGAAAAAAATAATTGCTGCTTTACTGGGTTTAAATAATTCGTGTTTCAATTCTATGAAGAGCATCTGTCACTGAGTTAGGGGATCAATTTGATTCTTTTTTTACTGTAGAATTGGAGCATATTAATATATAAAATTCCAAACGCCCAGCACACAGGCAACATTAACTATTTTCACGTAGTCTTTGAGAGAAAAAAAGATTTTAAAAAATAAATAATAAATGATTGCGAGCATTTTGACTTAAGATATTAATAATCCTGTTTAGAGTAAATACATATATTACATTTTGAAACATTATATTGCAAATAAAATTTCTAACGCTACGGAGTATCGAAACTACATATATCTATACCTAAATCTAACGCCTAGTAGTCGGGAGCGCTAACCACTGCGCAGAAATATCAGTAAAATACTTTTTAAATAAATAATTTTAATCTATAACAATTTTTCTTTGCGAGGTATTTTGTTTTTCCTGTTTTAGACTAT
Source organism: Belonocnema kinseyi (assembly GCF_010883055.1). NCBI lineage: Eukaryota > Metazoa > Arthropoda > Insecta > Hymenoptera > Cynipidae > Belonocnema > Belonocnema kinseyi. The sequence goes on from NC_046664.1 coordinate 64,540,691, forward strand.
TTTACAACTTTTTACAATGGCAGGAAATGTAATTTTTTATGAACATTTAAAATTTTCAACGACGGCACTCATAAATTCAATCATGAACCTTGAAAATTTCTTAATCATAAAAGTTTTTTGACTTTCGTGTAAGGTTTGGTCCTTAGGTGTTTTACAATATTTTACAACGTTTAATATTGATATAAAATGTACTTTTTTTCTGAACATTTGCAATTTTTCATAAAGATGGAACTTAGAATTTAAAAAAAAACAGTTCGAATTTCAAAAAATTGTCTTCGAATTTTTTAAATAAAATGCATGATTTGAAAGTCTGAACTCATGAAACCTTAAAATTTGTGGTGTGAAAAAGATATTCACTTAATATATTTTCACGCGTGGAACATCCATGCGGGTATACGCATCCATTTTTTTTAATGAAATCAGAGAAAGTAATTAAGTTATAAACAAAGTTCAACAATTTTATTATTGCCAATTAGCTCCCGGCCAGCTACCGTCCGATCACACTCTAATTAAAAAATTTAATTGTCTATAAAAAATGTCATAGTTGAATTTCCTGTTAAAAAATTAATTTCTAACACAAAAAAAGTGTTATAAAAATTATTTCAAAGAAGATCGAATTCATTTAACACTAGGCAAGTTCTGGACTTCAAGTCGCTGAATTGATCAGAAATGGAATTATGTTGTTTTTAGATTTAATTTTAAGAAAACTACTTTTTCGTTATAAAAAAATCTATGTTCATAAGATTAATTTTTAACCAATAAGATTAATGTTTTACAAAAAAGACGAATTTTCAACCAATTACTTGATTTTTAAACTATAAGGGAAGAGTTTTTTGAAATTTTTGGTTGAAAATATTAAACAATTTAGTTGAATTTTGAACTTGAGTTTCTTACTGAACATGAAGACAATAAAAATGTATCCCTTTTGGTTAAAAATTCAACTATTTTTTTGAAAACTTGCCTTTTTGGGTTGAAAGCTCAACAATTTTGTAGATATTTTTCTTTTTTCTTTGTTCGTTCTAGAGCTTCGCGCTCGGTCTTTGTATATCGCCCAAAGTTGTGCACAGACTTTTTAAAATTAAACGTTAAAATATCTACAACTGTAATTTGGTAGTTGTGAATTATCTTTTTTTTAAGCTCCTTCGTTTAGGACTCAAAAATTTTGTTTAAAATTTGTCTTTTTGTTTGCATTCGATTACTTGGTTAAATATTAAGCTGATTGAGTAAATATGGATATTTTTTGTGCTAAAGATTCATCATTTTAGCTGAAAATTTAATTCTGTTGTTGAAAATTCTTTCTTTGTTTGGTTGAAAATTAATCTTTTTTGTTAAACAATTCTCTATTTGTTGTAAGGTTAAACGATCTTCTGAAAATCAATTTTTTTGTTTGAAGATTCATTATTTCAGTCAAAAATTTATCTCTGGTTAAAAATTTAAAAATGTTCTTGAAATGCATTTTTTGGTTCAATTCAGCTGTTATTGTTTTAAAATAATCATATGTTTTAGTTTTTGGTTGAAAATTTATCTAATTATTTAAAAGTTTCACTATTTTTCTAAAATGTCATGTTTTTTTAAACTCAAAATTAAACTATTTCATTTTCAGTGTAAACGGTTTTGTTAACAATTTGAATGAATGCATTGCGTTTCATATGAAAATCATAATTGATGCAATTAAAAAAAAAATATATGGATTATTGTTTAAAGTTATGACGAAACGAATTATATTAAAAAATAGAATGAGAAGCTGCTTAGTTGAGGTTACGTAGAACATCCAAACGTAAACGTTTTAATTTCTCATCATAAAAAAATACCTGAAAATATCAGCGGTATACAAATCTGGTTTGCTTTTTTAATGTAAGGCCGGTATTAATGTTTTCCTAGTAGTAATAATAATAATATGATTTTTCCTGATAAAGCTGATTTTTCCAAATATCATTTCTTCAAATCATGCTGGTTTTATTAGTGAAAGATCACTACACTATGTTTAACTTACATTTCTTATTATTTGAATGATTTTATCTTCTACATAACTTATGCCAAACACTTTTTTCGTGGATTTTTTAATATAATTTATTTTATGACAACTATAAAATTGGACGTAATCATAAAAATGTTTATTCTTTCCGAAAATAAATCCGACAAGCAGTGTAATCTAACATTTTATTTTTTAAAAAGCATTAATGATGATTTCCATAAGGAAAGTAATGCATTTAGCATACCCAGTATTCACGATAGCAGACGATACGTGATTATCTTCTGCCTAGGTAGTGATTGTACCGGAAACTTGATATTTTCATGGGGTGCGACAAATTTAAACTATTTAGTTTATTATTATTATTTTGTTTATAAAACTTTAAAAACATATTTGTTTGAAAATTAATATTATTCCTTTCCCAATAATTTACCATTTTTGTATGCTCGGTGCTGTATCTATTCTGTGTTAAATCCTCTTGCAATTAAAACTGTGATATGAAAATCGTGCCAACTCAACCCAAATTCAATAAAAGATCAGCTATTTCTGGTAGAGCGGCAGCAATCACAATTGGAGTATCCCGTGTCTCAGTTCACCCTTGAGGACCTGTAAGCTACGAGGGTAGTTCAATAAGTCCTTAGAATCAAGTATAAAAACAATTTTTTTTGGGTAAATTTTTTTTTATTTTTCAACATAATCTCCTTGGAGCTCTATAC
>NC_046664.1:64543478-64545641 GCF_010883055.1 Belonocnema kinseyi
AATTTTTTAAATTCTAAATTAAATTAAAAAATATATATTATATATTTTTTTATATTTTTTTTATTATATATGATATACCTCGAATGTGCGGAAGAAACAATTGTTGAGAATATAAAGTTCCAGTATAAGCGGCACTTTTCATTCTCGACAATTGACTCGATTTCCCTAGAAGCAATTAGAGGAGCGATATTCAGGGTGATGCCGTAAGAGTGACAGAGATGGCAATAAAGGACTCTTAGTGCCGGATTGGGACTCTGGATGTAGGTTGTTCCCGCATGAGTTGGACAACTAGATAATGTGGGTACCAAATGCTCGGGATGTGCATGGCATGCCCTGCAGCTTCCATCGGGTAAGATGAATAATCTTCATTTTGTCAATTCTTTACTTTTATTTCATAAAGTTAAAATTTTCAAGTGCTTCAATAATTAATGAGCCTTTTTTGTTCATTTTATAAATAAAATAAAAGTCTTTTGAATCTATCCATAGGAAATCGTTGATTTTCTCCTTATAATGATGTACGATTATCGTATTATCTAAAGTAAAGTACCGGATTTCCTGTTAATTTTTTAATAAGCGAACGATTGATTATACGTGAAAGAGTGATAAAGACTTTGAAATTTCATTTAACGGATATTCGCTAGTAAACCTACTGAAGGTAAAGAAGCGAGATTCCCGTAGTAACTTCGACTCTCCTTGGACATCGTTCGCACTCCTAGATCTAATTGAATACTCGAGAGTAGCTAATCCGGAGAAATTAATGTCCCAGGAATGGGTCATTAATTAGTTTTGCATACTTTCTTCCTTTCATTCCTTATCATTTTTGCCCTTACTTTTAGCTTTTATTTTACTTTCTATAGTACTTCCGTTTCCAGTTCTTTTCATTCTTTCTTCGTTAATCTTCGCGTTTTACTTATTCCTCTGTTCATCGTAATGTCTGCGACTCTCTTAGGTACCATAACTGTAAATCAATATTCACTTTACTAGTTGATCCGGTTGCACCATCGCATTTCGCATGCGAAACGATTCGTCTACGAAAATGTGAGAAGCTTGCGAAAATGATCGTCTCTCATATTTCAACTCCTAGTTCAAAAGCTTCCATCCGTAATAGAATGATACATTTTTCAAAAAGGAAAATCCAGTTAATTAAGATCTGCAAACAGAGTTTCAAGTATTTCTGTAATTGAAGATTTTTGAACATTGGAAGGAGACACTGAGAAAATTATTTGCATATAATTCAATAATAATTGCATAATCCTAAGTGTAACATTTGATCATGTATTTATTTTGACTACTGAATTAGGAAAATAATAACTTTCTATAACACACTATGTACCAAGATATCAACATTCGATGCACAAATAGATTAAATCATTACACAATATGGAATAATTTACAACTACGTAGAAAAAAACAAATTTAGTTGGATTTTTCAATATAGTTCAAGAACAAATAGAACTTAGAATCTCTTTGTCTGCATAAAAATTACATGCACTACTAGAATACTTGACTACTTGGCGCGTTTATTGCATATTTCTTTTCTTGATTACCTTATTATCAAATTTACTAAATGCTTGAATTTAAAATACTATAAATTATAAATATTAATCAAAAATTAAAATAAATATAAAAATAGCTACACTGAAGCTTTCATACAATTTTAATTTAATTATAATACTAATTTAATTTAATTTTAATTTCATCGGCTTGCAGTAATCTGTAACTTTTATTTCAATATGCGATTTTACCCCAGGAATATTAGTTATGGGAATATCTATTATCATATTCAACCATCCCTTTATATGTTAAAGTGTTAGAAAGTTAGAAATCATAATAAAGTTTTTTTCAATTTATGAAAGTAAATTGTGCCGTCGTTACTAAGTTACGAGGGTAGTTCAATAAGTCCTTAGAATGACCAACAGATGGCGCGCGAATCGCTCCAAATCATCTGTTTTCAGTCAGCACCACTCCCGACTAGATATATGGTGCAGTCACAGTCCACATCTTCTGAGTTTACGTGTTTTTATAACCGATTGAAAAAAAAAATGTTCGTTAAGAAAAATGAAAAAAAACGAGTTCAGAGCGGTAATCAAACATTTTCATTAAAAGGGTTTAACTCCATATGAGATAAAAAATGAATTGGACTCAGTTCATGGCACATCTGCC
>NC_046664.1:64545741-64548449 GCF_010883055.1 Belonocnema kinseyi
TACAATTCTTATTATTTATTACTTTACACACTTCTACAGTTTATGTGATAAATCGAAGAATAATAACATTTATTTTTTTCAGAAATAATAAACATTTTTATTCCAAGTAATGATATAGTGACATTTGTAAATAATTTTATTACCTTATCTCTAAAACCATCAAAGTTACTTGCATTTTTCCTAACAATGCCTTAGACTTAAAAAGCATTTTAGTTTCCGTTGCATATCATAGCTGCTTTAAGAGTATAAAGTTCGGATATTCAAGGCCTCCAAAACATAGAAAAAAATTATTTCAAGTTTGGGCAAAGAATAAAAAAATTGACAATTTTTTAAACCAATTTGCAGTTTTCATAATCATAATATCTTAGAATGTATATTTTTAATATAGCAGAAATAAAACATGTTGTGGTTCTAATGCTTTTATGTAACAAAAATTATACCATAAAAATCTGACCGCTGCGCGGGCACGTTTTCGTCGCATGCTGCGCGCGCGATTCGTCAGTTTAAGCGCACCTAGGTCGCGCGTCGGCTGGAATTCGCGTTTCGCGCGGGATGATAGGTTACCTCGCGCTTCGTGCTCGTATATATTCAATAAGTATAGTTAAACTATACTTCATAAATTACTCTCTCTACGAGCTCGATTTTTGAATGACATTTGTAAATTTATATTTATTCTCTGAATTACCTTACAAGAAAAAACTACGATCCTTTCTTCACACATCCTTCCCTATGTCGCATTGCTATGCTCAAAATAGGAACTTTCGATTTTCGGCATACTACCTTTCGATCAATAAAAACAAAATGACGAGTCCTATTGAAAAATAGTTTCTAAAAATTTCCAGGATTTTTCAGAAACTATCATTGTTCTTAAAGACCTTTTTTCGTATTTTTTGACGTTTGGTTCCAAATTTAAAAGTATCAAATTTCGGACAATTTTAATACTTTCTCAATCACAAATTATGAGAATGTGATCATTTATAAAAATTTGTACCTCTTTTTTTGGGTTAACAACTTCGTCTATTAATTTGTTTTTCATATCTTTTTTCATTAAAAAAAATCAGTTTTATTTTTAATTCCATTTTCATGAATAACACCAAAACTGCACCTCCCATCATAAAATGAATAATAAAAAAACTTTGGAATTTTTTTAGATGCCCATTTTTTTACGAATTTTTTTTATAACTTGTGCCGTTTTTTCCAAAAAAATAATTTTATTAAAATAGTAGATCTATCTTGGGATCTCAATTTTTGTTTGTTCATCTTTTTTCTTGTCTCGCATAATTTGACCAAAACATAGCATTTTCAGGATTTCATCATTTTTTGTAGAATCAGAATTAGAGTTTTAGATGTTTCAAGAAAATTCAAAAAGCTGTTATGATGATCATGTAGGGCTTCCAAAAAGCCATGTTTTTTTCTTTTTTAGCTTTTTCCATATCGTGCTTTAGCTTAAAATTTGTAACTTTGTTTGATTTAAAAAACGTATAAATTCTATAACTATGATTATTTGTTTTTTATCGAAAAAAGTCATGCGGATAAATTGTTTGGCTTCCTGTGTACTACGAATACCCTTACATAAAATTCTTAATTCTTAAAAAAAAATGGTCTCAACAATTTTGCAAAGTCTAACTTTTTGAATTTCTATCAAAAATGGCTGTTTAACGAAATCGTTCTTTCTTTTAGCATTTAAAAAAGTGTCCTGAAGCTTAATTTGATCCGTTTATTTTTTCTAGACCTATCGTGTTTACGGACGGACTGACGGACGCCCGTCTGGATGGACACACAGACAGAAAGACCGACGCCGTCGCCAAAACTTGATTTTTGACATCAAGGGGTCGCAAAACGTGGGGATCCATTGAGAAACTGAGGTGTGAAATTTTGAACAATTCTAATACTTTGTCAATCATAAATGTTGAGAATGTAAAAAGTGAGTTTCACTCAAAAAAGGAGACTCGCAAGTTTTTTGATAAGGGACGCCCATTAATTACGTAAGGACAACTTTTTACTCACCCTCCCCCTATTGTAAGGATTCATAGGATTCTTGCGACCTCCTCCCCACTTCTTACATAAGATTTTATATTTTTTATTCAATATTTCGACAATAACTCCATTCTTTTCACTGGAAGGAGATTCTAAAAGAGTTCAGCATATTTGAGAGATTTCGTAAGGTCGTAAGGTATTTTATACAATTTCAAAGGATTTAAGGAAAGCATTTTAAAGGATTACAAAAGGTTTCGCAGATTTTAAATAATTCCATAAAAGATGTCAAGAATATGAAGAAATTAACTAGTAAAAATGCAGAGAATCTCAATTTTTTCAAGGTATTTACCTTGAATCGCTTTGAGGGTGTTAATCATTTATTTTATTTTATTTTATTTCTTTTGAGTGACCTTCGGGTTTCATTGTTAACAGAATGACCTTCACCCAATGCTTATTCTTTTTGAAGTTTTCCCTCTGTTTTAAGTTTCGGGCCCTACCGTTTTCTTTGAAGTCGGTGCTCAGGTGCTTAGCCTTTTCTTTAGCTTTCGCTTTCTGTTAAGGTGCTTGTCGGAAGGCAATCGCAGCCAAAAGTTTGGCCTCTCGAGAGCCTCGAGTACAATAGAGATCTGAGTCAAAGATATTATAAACGTAGATGCGGTACGGGGCGTCGGAGTGGGGAATTATATATATAGGACATCACATTTTCTGCCCTATCGAGGTGCTGCCCTCAT
>NC_046664.1:64548549-64561108 GCF_010883055.1 Belonocnema kinseyi
TTACAAAATATATGAAACAGAAATATAAATTATACATTTAATTTTCTCTCTGGTATCTATTAAAATAACCATGTCTTACAAAGCGTGGATATTTTACGTTTGCTATGAAATGTTCGCAATTTAATTTTAATTTAAATGGTTCTTGTCCAAGCTAAGTTTAACATCAGTGCGCCTCGAAGGTGTGCCGAGAGTTACTTACAGCGCTCCAAGTGGCTCTTGGCAAACTATATGGGATGGTGCTATTTACGGGGAGCGGTGGGTAGAGGGGAAGTGACTTTTTTCGCCGGACGCGCCGTCTATATTTATGGCGGGTAACTAAGCTCGCACCGCATCTACGTTTATAATATCTTTGTCTGAGTGGACTATTTATGCAACTGCCCAAGAAGTGATCACGCAACGTTGCCCATGAAGCCCACCCCGTGCGTTTGTATTGTTTCTGTTGTGTGGTATGATGAGCGACGGCGCGGAAGCAAAGGAGAGTACAGTGTTGCCGCACTAACACTTGTCAGTCTCTCGTTAAAGAAAAATTAGGACAAATTTGTTGTTTCGATTGGATTTTTTGCAAAAACTATGTTGGTAAAATGATCCGTCATTCACTTATAATGTTCATAATATTGTTATTTACATTTAAATAATTTTTTATGCAATTGTGTAATATCATTAAGTCCCTGCAGTGGTTTATTCACTTGTACTTTTATTTTTTCTGTGTAAGATATAGGCCGAATCTGCAAAAAGTTCTGACTTTGATGCTAATTATTTCGGTTTCTAGATAGGCAATTCAATTTTAACTTTACGATTCGATAGATCTCGTAGGTCTTGTTATGCTGGTTGAATTTGATACATTTCTGTAATAAGTCGTTTTTCCGAAAACATACCTTAAGTGATTTTCCCGACTCGATCGTCTTCTGGTGTTGCGGGAAGTGACGAGGCAGATGACTTATGAATACCGGATGCTTCGAGATCGATCGTTGATGAACGATCGTTGACCTAGCTTCCGGAGACTACATCTTTACCAATTTTACAAAACAACCGAAGAGAATTTTAAGAAATTGTGCAGGATAGCAATGAAACTCCAATAATTTAAAGAAAATTGCACTTTTTTATATTTTAAGGGGTTTAAAAAATATTGAAATGAATTTACGGTATTTTATAGTACAGTCAAGCCTCTCATTATGGCGCCTCTAAATAGAGCGCCTTCTCCTCAACTGCGCTCGAACGCATTGCTTCTCAATAGGGCGCTCGCGATGAAAATAAATATACTTATACATTATATTTATGTACATTCATATTTTAGTCATTGTGTATTGAGAAATAATTATATTCTGCGATTATAAAATCATATATAAATGAAGATGAATGGATAATATGCGTTATATAATTATTTTTTCGAAATAAGGAAATTAATTTTTTCGTTAGAAGAAATACATATTAGTACATACATAGTTTGACAATCAGATTTATCATTGTATCCCGAAAGACATTTTTTTATTCGCAAAACTTAAGGCATACGCCTTTTTTCTTTTCTGTTAATAAGGCAATCGCCGAAAATGAATCGTTTAGTCAGGCAATTGTTAAAATGAAAATGTACACACCATAACAATTTGTTTATAAATTATTTTAAAGTGAGTGTGGGCCCCGTTCGGGAAAAATGTGGGCCCGATAGGGTATTCTGTCTAGCACCAGACCGTAAATGAAACGCCCTACCCGACCAGGCCCAGATCTGGGCATCCAAAATGTAGACCCGATCCAGCCCAGATATGACCTCTTTAATTTTTTATTTGTGTAATTAGTAAAATTTCAAAAGTTTTTATGTTAATATTTTTTCAACTTTGCATTTTACAAAACTTCAATTTTTCAATATTCTACATTATATATCATCATACATTATATCTCGTTTTAAATATACTACGTTACATTATCTGTTTGTATTGCTTCGTTTAGCGATAAGAGTTTTCATTTTGAGGAAAACTATTATGCTTTAACAAAACAATGTTCAAATCTAGAGCTATTACACACACACACAAATGAACTTTTATTAGAAATATTTTTTAATCTTAACATTCTTTTGGAATGATTTTGTTTGACTAATGTACATGGGGTACGTGGAGTGAGATTTAAAAAGTGAGGTTATGTTCGAGAAAATATAAAAAGCATTTAATTTATAATGTTTCTAATCCGGATATTCATACATTTGGTATAAGGTGATCTGTATTTTCAGAATATCAGCAACCAAATATAAAATTCTAAAAAGCTGGAAAATATTTGTAATTCACATAAATAGTAAATGCGCTCAAAATGACGATGCTTTCTCGAATACTTTACTAGAAATCTTCAGAAGCTAAAAATAAATTATGATGTTAATTCTAGCGAATTAAAACTTACCTTTGCCTTCATTGCGGATATAAGAAAGCTCACCAACAATTCTGTGATTCCGAACTGGCAATCTACTATTTGCATTCGGCAATTTAAGTTATATGAAAGAAAAACAATATCACAATGACAGAAAACTTGACATAATCTTGTCTAACCTAACCCGCCCCGACGTGGTCCTGACTTGGGAATAAGTAATTTCTGCACGGGTAATATACTGAGACAATATTTTTTCACAAAAAATGTTTAAAAAATCGTCTTTTTGAATGAAATGTAAAATTTAGTATTTGTTTGGAGTAGTACATTTTTCAAACCTATTATGTGATTATTTAATCAATTCATTATTGTATATTTTCAAAATATCTAAAAAATGTGCCGGAGATGTCCACTTTATTCTCAAGTTGGTATCCTATGCTACTTTTTTATTAATAATCATATAATGTTGATAAATTTCTTCTAATGATTAGGACGTTTCAATTTGTTTAGACATTTTTTATTTGTTGAAGCAGTTTTCTTCCGACAACGTTCTTTCGGTGAAATAGATGTTGATAAGCAGGTCAGTTATAATAATAATTACCTAACTTTTAATTTCCTCCCATTTACCAGTGACTATTAGTGTCTTGGAATAAAAATTGTACTTGGCGTGATATAATATCCAAATCTTAGGTTATTCAAAACCTACATGATATTCAAACCGCCAAATCCGGGATGTAAAAATTAAATCATGACCGTCTGCATCAATATTAATGCCTGGGCGCAGTGTCTCCAGAACGTGGGATTTTTCGGCCCCCACCACTCTCCCATCTGGCAGCAACACATTCAAACGTAGTGTGTCGGTGAGTCGGCTCTGTTAAATGCTGCGAAGCCCAGACTCGTGTAAAGCCGAAAATGCACGAGCAGGAATCCGAGCTCTCCCGACCTCGCGAATGACGATCTAGCTGCTTCTCGAATTTATTCAGGTTTTGAAATCCCGAGTTACCTTAGAACTATTAGGCTTATTGCGAAGAGGCAATTATAATGTCTTTATGTAAATAGATGTAGGAGACAAGACTTCTGGGTTAAAATGTTTAAAATTTAGTGCTGCATGCCTTAGTCATATTTTTAGTAAACAATATATTTTTAACAAATAAAAAACAAATTTTCGACAAAATAGTTACATTTTCAACCCAAGAAATTACTTTAAAAAATAAATTTTTTAACTTAAACATTGTAGTTTATACTGAAGTTTGCAGTTGAAAAAATTAATTTTTAAACCCAAATAAATTTGATTTTATCAACAAAAGAAATTAATTTTTAAAGAAGAATAACTCGCCAACAAAGAAGATAAATTTATAACTAAAAAGAAAATTTTTCAAGAAAAAAAATGGTCAACAAAATTGTTCAATTTTTATCTATAGAAACGAATTTTAAACTAAAAAAATAAGTATTCGATCACAAATGGACTAATCAAATTTTCAGACAAAAAATGAAATTTTCAACAAAAGAAATTAATTTTCAACTAAAATTATAATGTTTCAACGAAAAATTGAATAGAAAAAGATTAAATTTGCAAACAAATATTTTAATTTTCAAACCAATAACTTTCTACCGAAAACAGAATTTCAAAATTTTCAAAATCAATTTTAAAACAGCAACTATTTTTATTAACAAAATACATAAATTTTCAACGAAAATCGGTTAAATTATCAGTTTAAAAAATCAATTTACAACCAACAATTTTTCACAAAATATTGTAATTTCCAAAAAATAGATGAACTTTTAACCAATTCATACAAAAAAAGAAGTTTCAACAAAAAATGCATTTCCATCCAAAGAAATGAATTCTTAATTAAAATGGATGAATTTTTAAACAAGAAAAATCATTTTCTACCAAAAAAGAAGAATTTTTGACTGAGAAAGGTCAATTCCCTACAAAAAAAAATTCAACCAAAAATGATACAATTAAATTTTTAGTATAAGAAAATGTTTTCTCAACAAAAAAAGGATCGAATTTTCAACAAAACAGTTAAATTATCAACTAAAATAGTTATTTTAAAAACTTTTAATTTTAAAATAGTTTCATTTTCGATGGAAGAAATGAATTTTCAACTGAAAATTGTTTTTAATTCTGAGAGAAAATTAAGAAAAATATCACAATTTTTTAAAATTATTTCGTAGATTTTCCATATTATATAATTTTAGAAAAAATAAGGAATTTAATTCGTATTAAGCCTTCTTGCGCAATTTTGTCGCAACAATTTTTGTTATGTTTATGTTGGTTTGTAAAATTTGCTTTCAAATTTTATAAAGTTTACGAAATATTCAGAAATTTTCAAACGATTAAAAAATATTTAAAACCTGCAAAAAAATAAGCAAAAATTTGAATAATTCTTAAAAATTAGAAGATTAGAATGTCTGAAAATATTAGAAAAAAGAATTATTTTTCTAATAATCGTTTGAAAATTTTTAATAATTCTTATTTACAAAAATGTACTTTAAAAAAAAATCAAAAAGATTTTGAAACACATCAAACGATTTCCTAAAATTTAAAAGAAGAGTGCAGACGATTTTAAAGCAAGATGTTTCAATTTGATAAGATTAAAAAGTTTTAAAAAACGTAAATAATCCAGTAATTCAATAAATATTTAGAAGAATGGAAGAGGTTAAAATCTAATCTTAAACTTAAATTTTTTAGAAATGTAGATTTTCAAAAATTTCGAGAAAAATAAACTTTAGAAGCTTTAAGGGAATTCAGAAAGATTTCAAGGAGATAAAATTATTTTTCTTAACATTCCTATGAAGAATTTAAAAGATTATGAGTAAATTTTTTCACATCTTGAATGCTTTTTTTAAAATTTTCAGAAAAGTGTAGTAAGTTAAAATTTTTTTTTAATTTATTTTTTTTTAAACGTACTAGAAATATTTAAAACTCGAAAAAATTTCGCAAAATTTATCAATTATTCGTTGATATCTTCCAAACTTCTAAATGTCCTAATCATCTTTTAAAAAGACTCGAATTTTTCTAATATTTTTTTGAGGATTTTAAGAGAACAAACCAAAAATTTATTAACTTGACCTCATTCAATAGACTGATCATTTGACAAAAATGTTGTAAAATTTTCCTTTGAATGGGGTGTGGATAGGAATTTTATTAAAAAATGTGTCGGATTTTCTGAACAGAAAACTGTATGAATTTCTGAACTTTCTTATTTTTATTTTTTTAATTGTATTTTAATCTGCTTTACATTTAGTGAAAAATCATATGCTGAAAAACGATAAGAGAAATATCTATTTCTTTAATTTCAACCATAATTTGAAAGGCGATTCTTCATAGTATTTTACTAACTAATGGAGATATTTTTATAATTTTATTCCTGAAATCTCAAACATGGTACACAAATATCGTAAAATTTAAAAAACAGCAACTATTTACAGGAATTTTTAAAATAAAAATCATTGGGTATCATATTCAAATAAATTTTGGCAATATTTATAAAAGTATTATTATTCTTAATTAAAAAAAATTAATGTATAGAGAGTACAGTTTTTATTTGAAATTTCACGACGGTTTTTTGTACCATGTTTGACCCTCGGCCAGAATCAAGGAAAAATAATCTAAAAATATGTTCATTAGTTATTAAAATGCTACAAAGACTTACCTTAACAAGTTTTTTTCTCTTTTTATAATCATGAAATATTTCTCCATAAAATAAATTTTGTTGCATTTATTTTACAATTATTTACAATCAATTTCCAATTACAATTATTTTACAATTAAAATAAAATTGTAAAAGCTAAATTTTGTAAGTTTGAGATAAGTATTTTAAGGCATTAAAGATTTTGTAAAGATTTCATATACAATAAAATAAGTATTATCAGTTTATCAATTTATATGTAAATAAGTATTATAAGATTCTTAAGAAAATTAAAATAGAGATTTTCGAATATATTAGATGTGTCAGAAAAGATCCTAGGAGATTTTTAAGACATTTTATTTTTATTTTATAGGATTTTAAAAAATATTATGAAAATTTCTTATCTATTTAAAACGTTTTGAATTCTTCAAGATATTGGTAACTCTCTCGAGTTTTTATCAAAAATTAAAAAAAATCATTCAAAATGTAGAAAAAAATTTCCTTATAATCTTCTAAATTTTCCCCAGCATTTTAAGAAACCATGTTTATTCTCCTGAAACCTTTCGAGATTCTTTTAAAGTTCCTAAAGTTTATCTTGCGTTTCTAAAACACTTCTAAAGTTTACATTTTTTGAATCTTATCAAGTCTACTAGATACTTCCTGAATTCACTTCATTATTTACTTTTTTTAAACTTTTTAATCTTATCAAATTGAAGCATTTTGCTTTAAAATCTTGTACACTCTTCTTTTAAATTTTAGGAAATCGTTCGATGCGTTTAAAAATCTCCTTGAATTTTGTTTAAAGTACATTTTTTTAAATAAAAAATTCTTAAAAACTTTCACGCGATTATTAGAAAAATAATTCTGTTTTTCTAATCGTGTCAGACCTTTCAATCTCTAATCTTTAAAAATTATTCAAATTTTTCCTGTTTTTTTTTTAATTCTTCAAAATTAAAAAAAATGCCTCCAAAGTTTTTCAGATGCTTTGAGAATATTTGAAACCTTTTGCAATATTTTTAAATGTTTAAACATAATCTTTTGAAATTAATTGTTGGAAATAAAAAATTATGTTAATTATTCCTTTAAAAATCTTTGGACGTTTTCATTATTTTCGAATCGTTTCAAAATTTTTTAATATCTCTAAAACTTACTCAAATTTGAAAGAATTATGTTCCTTAATTTTTCTAAAGTTAAGTAATATGGAAAAATTACAACATTTCGCTTCAAAATATTTTACGTGCTTTTTAGACATTTTAGGAAATAATAAAAAATGTTTTGTAATCTTTTTTCAATTTTCTGTTTAAATTCATTACAAAAAAAATTTTCGTTTATCGACTTTTATTATTATTTCTTCATTTTACATACGTATCTATTACATCTTATCAACATTTAATATAAAAGTCTGAAATGTTAAGTGTATTTAAATAATACAATTTTTAATGTTTCCATATTTTTAGAAATAATTCAACAAATTTTATTTATAATTAAAATAAACTTTTTTTAAATCTCACTGTACTTATTCCAAGTAATCTTTTTTGAATTTTCAAAATTTATGTAATTACTTATTCTGATTGGAAATAATTAAACCTCTTCGATTAAAATCGGGGATTCTGCTTGAGAAGAAATGTGCTGAAAGTAATTTAAAAAAAAATCATTCGAATTTTAATTTTAAAGACTGATAATTGTACACAATTCCCAGGCACATCTTTCTTATTCTTCCACCGGAATTTTTAGGTCTTTCAGTTTTTTAAATCATTTTATCCTACGTTTCTAAAACTCCTCTGAACTTTAAATTCTTTTTTAATCTCATCAATTCTACTCAATATTTATTGAATATATTCGATTATTTGCACTTTTAAAAAATTTATAATGTTATCGAATTAAAAAATGTTGATTTTAAAACCTTTTACACACTTTTTCGAAATTTTAGGAAATTCTTTGATGTGTTTAAAAATCTTCTTTAATTTTGTTTAAAGGCACATTTTACAAAATGAAAAATTATTTAAAATTTTCACACGTTACTTAGGAAAATAATTCTTTTTTTCTAATCTTGTCTGGTCTCCTAATCTTTCAAAATTATTCAAATTTTTCCTGATTTTTTTTTTATTTTGCAAAATTAAAAAAACATTGCCATTAAAATTTTTCAGACACTTAGACAATTTTTGACATATTTTTGAATGTTTTGAAATGCTTTAAAATAATATCCTAAAATTAATTTTTCGAAATAAAATTTTATTTTAATTACTTCTAGGAACCTAAAATAATTTTTTTCATTTTCGTGAAAACTTACAAAATTATTGAAAAATTTTTACAAGTTTTAATTTCATTTGAATCCTTTCAAAATTTCTGAATATCTCTTAAACTTTCTCAAATTTGAAAGTAGATTTTTGAAGCAACATATAATTTTAAACATTGTGTAACAAAATTGCACAAGAAGGCCTAATAAGAATTATGTTCCTTAATTCAAGATGTGAAAAAATTGACTAATAATCTTTTAAATTTTTCACAAGAAATTTTAAGAAAGATAATTTTATCTCCTTGAAATTTTTCTGAATTTCCTTAAAGCTTCTAAAGTTTATTTTTTGGAAATCTTTGAAAATCTACATTTCTAAAAAATTTAAGTCTAAAATTAGATTTAAATCTCTTCCATTCTTCTAAATACTTCTTGAATTTCCTGGTTTATTTACGTTTTCTAAAACTTTTTAATCTTATCAAATTGAAACATTTTACTATAAAATCTTCTGCACTCTTTTAAATTTTAGGAAATATATTTATGTGTTTCAAATTCTTTTTGATTTTTTTTAAATACATTTTTGTAAATAAAAATTATTGAAAATTTTCAAACTATTTTATTGTTCTCTTAGAATTAATTCCATTCCATTTTTGGTTGAAAAATAATTTTTTAAATGAAAATCTAACTGTATGTTTAAAAACTGAATTATTCTGTTGTAAATTCGATTGTGTGTTTTTTTAAAAACAATTTTCAATTGAAAATTCATTTCTTCCATCGAAAATGAAACTATTTTAAAATTAAAATTTGTTAAAATAACTATTTTGGTTGATAATTTAACTGTTTTGTTGAAAATTCGATTTTTTTGTTGTTGAAAAAAAATTTTCTTATACTAAAAATTTAATTGTATCATTTTTGGTTGAATTTTTTTGGTAGGAAACTGAATTTTGTCAGTCAAAAAATCTTATTTTTTGGTAGAAAATTATTTTTCTTGTTTAAAAATTCATCTATTTTAATCCAGAATTCATTTCTTTGGATGAAAATGCATTTTCTGTTGAAACTTCTTTTATTTTGTTATAAAATGTTTAAAAGTTCATCTATTTTTTGGAAATTAAACTATTTTGCTGAAAAATTGTTGGCTGTAAATTGATTTTTTAAACTGATAATTAAACCGTTTTTCGTTGAAAATTTATTTATTTTGTTAACAAAAATTGTTCTGTTTTAAAATTGATTTTGAAAATTTTGAAATTCTGTTTTCGGTAGAAAGTTATTGGTTTGAAAATTAAAATATTTGTTTGCAAATTTAATTTTTTTTCTTGGGAATTTAAATATTCTGTTGAAACTTTCATTTTTTGGGATTGATAATTATTTTTCAACTGAAAATTTATCCATTCAATTTTTCGTTGAAACATTATAATTTGAGTTGAAAATTAATTTTTTCTTTGCGACTTCAATTTTTTGTCTGAAAATTTGATTAGTCCATTTTTGATCGAATACTTATTTTTTTAGTTTAAAATTCGTTTCGATAGATGAAAATTGAACAAATTTGAAACATTTTAGACCCAGAAGTCTTGTCTCCTACATCTATTTACAGAAAGACATTATATTTGCCTCTTCGCAATAAGCCTAATAGTTCTAAGGTAACTCAGGATTTCAAAACCTGAATAAATTCGAGGAGCAGCTAGATCGTCATTCGCGAGGTCGGAAGATCTCGGATTCCTGCTCGTGTATTTTCGGCTTTACACGAGGCTGGGCTTCGCAGCATTTAACAGAGCCGACTCATGGACACACTACGTTTGAATGTGTTGCTCCCAGATGGGAGAGTGGTGGGGGCCGAAAAATCCCACGATCTGGAGACACTGCCTGGGCGTTCGAACACATATCCACTAGATTTTCAGCGAAAGTTTAAAGTTATCTGATCTTGCAGTGCTAGTGGCATACATAAAAAATAAGGTAAATACAATTGTATCATAAAAACAGAAATTTGTTTTTTAAGAGCAGTAGGCATGTAAAGTTTCATGAAACTTTAGCCTGATAAAAAGTTTGATGAAACATTGGAGGTTTCGTGAAACATTGCAATGTTTCAAATATAGCAACGGGAAAATTTAAACTGATAAGATAAAATCCTAACCTGACCTTAGAGGCCAAAACGATCTGCGCATGCACAAAATAATTTTTCTTCAAATTCCTACGTTTCATGAAACATATTGATATGAAACGTTTTCACGTGAAAAGATTCCAGCCCTATGAATCTAAAAACAAAATGTTGATCCTTACTGTTCTAAGTTGATTAGTTCCTAATATCTCTAGCGCGGCGTTAGTTTTCCCACCACTTTCTGCTATTTTACATTTTTGAGCATGGAACTAGGCCACTTTTCAAAAGTTTGTCAGTAAATAAAATGTTATTTTCAGGAAAACCCCTATTGAAATTAAATAAATTTTATTTTATTTATTCAAATGCGCTTACACAGTAAAAAATAGTTTTTACGTAGATGTTAGAAAAATAGAGAAAAAATTAACAGATTCGCATAAATTTGGCCAATTGTTATGCCCTTAACATTCAACGAAGTGAAGTTAACTAGTGATCGAAGTAAAAATACCTTATTGTATATGTAGACAGTCATGACTTTTTCTATACATTCCGGCTTTAGTTTAAATGTGGACGGCCATAACTAGCCTAATATTTGGAGGTTGCATGAGGAAGTTATAACATTATTCTAAGTGACTAGTACGCACTGCTAAATGAAAGAAAGTTGAAAATTAGGTAAATATTATTGCAATTAATTTCCTTATTAACAATTATTTAGTCTAAGATCGCAAAGCGACTAGTTGCTTTGACAGGTGTTCAGGTGGCTTAAAGCGCGATTTAGCACTCCACAACTCGGCGTGAGCCGAAATTCAGTCTCCGAATGATATTTTCGCCTAGATCGCTAGATGTGCACCTACGTTAAGAGGAAAAGATTTGAGACTGAAAATTCTATCAAATGCTCATTGGGAGATCAATGAAATTGCAGTTACAACAAATTTAACACCAGCGTTTTTCTGTGCATATAGGGGAATATATCATTTTGAGAATGATTTCTGGCTCATGTTGAGAGTTGTGGAGTGCTGAAAAGCGCTGTCAGCCACCTGAACACCTGTCGAAGCAGTTATTCGCTTTGCGATATTAGTGTAAATTATTATTAATAAGCAAACTAATTGGAATAATATTTACCTCATTTTTAACTTTCTTTTATTTAATAGTGCATACTAGTCACTATGAATAAAATTATAACTTGCTTATGCAACTTGCAAATCTTAGGTTAGTCATGGCCGTCGACATTTAAACTAAAAAGCCGGGATGTACAGAAAAAGTCTTGAAGGTCTACATATACAATATTCGGTATTTTTACTTCAACCACCAGCCAACTCGACTTCGTTGAATACACAAAATCTAGAGGAAATTTCTTCGAACGGGCCCAGGCATCAATTTCGATGCAAACGGTCACGACTCAGTTTTTCCATCCAGGCTTTAGTGGTTTGAATGTTATGTCGGTTTTGAATAAAGTAATAATTGGAAATAAGACTACGTAAAGTATAATTTTTATTTCAAGACACTGATACTCACTGGTAAATGGGAGGAAATGAAAAGTCATGTAATGATTATTGTAACTTACCTGCCTATCAACATATATTTGAAACAAATAACACCCGAAAAAATCATCTTGACAGTTGACTGACAATTTAAAGACAACACTTCACGTTGCTCCAGATGAGAAAAAAACAGTGTCTGAATGAGGAATCTCCCCTAAATTCTCATAATGAACCTGCGTGGCTTAAATTTCTTGTAACTCGATTGAATAAAGATTTTGGTTTACTTTGGATGATCGGTGATTTTCTGTGTTTTCGATCCCTTGATATAACTTCAAAAGGTTACCTTCGTAATGACTCTATAGAAATTTATACGAAAAATAAAGGTAATCTATCCTTTAAGTGATATTATATTTCACACATTAATTCGGGCCTCTTCTTGTTATGAGTTTAAACGAGTGTCGGCTTAACTTTATCTAATCTCCATGTGTAGTACTGCGCCAGCACAGACTTCCAGTACTGTCTGACAGCATTGGCACAGTCGTGAAAGCCAGTACTGAACATAGTTATTATCCCAAGGATCTGCCAGCACTTCGCCAGTACTAGCGTTGAGTATTGGGCCGACGCTGTCAGTGCTAGCACAGTACTACGCCAGTAGTCATTTTCCTATTGCGTAATATACGAGGGTAGTTCAATAAGTCCTTAGAATGACCAACAGATGGCGCGCGAATCGCTCCAAATCATCTGTTTTCAGTCAGCACCACTCCCGACTAGA
>NC_046664.1:64561208-64572936 GCF_010883055.1 Belonocnema kinseyi
TTCCGAAAACGCACTTTTCTGAAGGATTAAAAAAACTTGAAAAGCGATTGACCAAGTATATAGAGCTCCAAGGAGATTATGTTGAAAAATAAAAAAAAAATTGTTTTTATACTTCATTCTAAGGACTTATTGAACTACCCTCGTATTTGCATCGAGCTATGCGCTTGGTTATTGTACTTCTCCCACATGTTTGCATAGGACTTTCAGAATTAAAGGTTAAATTTGTTTATTTGCAATTTAATTTTTAATGGCATTACATCCTATAATGAAATGATTACCAAAAAATTCGTAGCTCTTTTTTGTGTGAATAACTTTTGTCTTCATGTTTCTTTTACAGCTTGTTACTTTTCTAAAAAAATAGAATTTTTATTTCTAATGTTGTAACTCCGATAATTTTCTTGTTAACAAAAAAATTCACGAAGATAAATGGCTGACTTTCCGAGTACAACAAATAGCTGTACACATAATGTGAAAATATAAAAATTAATTTTTTCAAGAATTTTGAAAATTCTCTAACTTTTTGAAGTTTGATCAAAAATAGGGTTTTTAAACGTGAAGATTTAATGAAAACCAACCAAGTCAAATTTTACATAAAACTAATACATTTTCTTTAGGATTAGAATGTAAGATCTCTGAAAATTATATCATTGTTTATTGTACACATAAAATATAGCAGATTTTATGTTAAAAATTAATTTTTCTTAATGAACACATAAAATTAATGAATATTCGATTTAAAATCTTAAAAATGGTTAAAACTGAATAATGTTTAAGTTTAAGCATTCAAAATTGAACGAATTAAAAAAAAACGTTCATAATTACATACCTTTCAAATGTATATATTGAAAATTGAATCATTTTAAATTTAACATTCATATAACCCGACCATTTTCAATTGCAACTCTTTAAAATTGTAGAAATTTTAAACCTTTAAATTAAAGAGTTTTCAAATGTGAAAATCTACAATTAAAGATTATGCATGTGTTGAGTTTCACGATGGGATATTATGTAATTTTGATGGCTTATATTAACAATTTTTTACTTTCTTACATTTAGATTTAAAAGGTTTTGACGTTTGATCTTCTAAATCAACAAAATTTAAGAATTTTTATACACATTCAACATTGAAAAATCTTCAATATGTTCAAACTTTGTGACAAATAACTATAAAAATGATAAATAATCTAAATTAAACAAGTCGCCGACAAATATGAAAATTACATTCAGGCTGATTCAGATATTTTAATATCTTTTTTAAATTATAATTATTATTTATTATAGTTGATAGTAATTTAAAAAGCATATATGCATTTTAATCTGTTAATTAGACCACTAGAATAAGGAAAATGTTATAAGCTGCCATAGTACAAGAATACAAAATTACAAATAAGTACACTCAGAGAGATTTTCTCTTGCTTCGAAAGGATGCTTTTTGACACAAATGGAAGTTTCTCTTATCTTTAAGGTTGAGAGGATTTTCATTCGTGACAAAAACGATCTTTTTGCAGAAAATAGGATCCTTTTGCGACAAGTTTCACGAAATATTGAAGTCAAATAACTACGTTTGTTCAAAAGTGATTATCACGAGGTTCGAAACAGAACAGTCAAGAGGATGATGCTTTTGTTTCAAGACAACTTTTTGTCTGAGTGTATAAAAGAATTAATAATTATTTATCGCTGGAACTTTCATTTTATTAGGTTTGATCTTTGTGAAAATAATATGTACAATAATCACTGATACACCGTAGCACGGATCGAATGTCGAATTTTCAACATTCGATGTACGGGCCAATCGAATCGAAAAATGCGATCCGACGAAAGCACGCGTCGAAGTTCGGTTTTCGACATTCGAGCGAGGATCCGATCAAATCAAAAAATTCGAACCGACGATAGCACGCGTCGAAGTTCGGTTTCGGAAATTCGAGCGACGGGCCGATCGAATTGAAAAATTCGAACCGACGACAGCGCTCGTCGAAGTTCGTTTTTCGACATTCGAGCGATGGGCCGATCGAATCGAATAAACCGATCCGAAAATAAACGCACGTCGAATCGAAAGTACTATATTTGATCCGACAAAATGCACACCTCTTGTAGAATACTTGAAAATTATCCAAATAAAATTTTTAATTTCGATGAGAATTAGAAAAGTTATACACTTTAAAAATTTGGAAATGTTCAGAAAATAGAAAAAAAATTATCTGATAGATTAGGAAATTTTATTTAAATTATTTACTAAATATCAAATATATTTAGAAACTATTTTTTTACTATTTTACGATTTACTATTTTACTATTACTTTTTTAAATTTCGATACAAATTAAAAAAGTTATATACTTTTCAACATTGAAAAAAATTTAATAGGTTAAGAAATATCAGCACAAATTTCTACTAGATATAAAATACATGTATTTCGAAAATATTTTCATGAAATTTCTCAATTAGACAAAATTCCAAATCTGTATCATTTGCAAGAATATTTAATTTTTTCTTTCAAGACGATTGGACACAAATTGTCGAGCGCGAAACTCGAGTTTCGTAATGAGAATGTAATCGTAAAAGCCGTAGGTGCTTTAAAAACTTTCTTTAAAAACGAATGAAAAAAAAAATTAAGTTCCAATTTATGGCTGTAATACCTCAGAAGTTTATATCACAGTTTTTAATTTAAGCCATTGCCCCGCAAGCAATGACAATGTGCCCGCTGCGCGGGCACATTTTTGCATTTGGTTTTTCAATATCTGGTTTCAATCAATATTTGGTTAAATATTCAATATTTGTCAATATTTGGTTTTTCAATATCTGGTACACGAACTTAACTTCCCAACTGCGAAGTCACATACGGCCCAACATTGGCCCATAGTCTGCAAAAATATGGCCGAAGCTCGGCTGCCATTATCGCGCCAATGACGGAATGATAACTATGGCCTGCACTTGGCAGCCAAGGTTTGGCTGCCATTGTCGGCCCAACACTGGGGACCAGTATTGGACCAAACCTGACTGCCATCGTCGCACCATTATCGGATTGATAACTATGGCCTTGACTTGGCAACCAGGGCTTGGCTGCCATTGTCGGCCCAACACTGGTTACGGTCTAAGGATATGACAAAAAAGATATTTAAAAAATAAATTTTAATTGATTGCGAGTACTTTGAATACAATTATTAACGGTCCGGTTTAGATTGAATACATATATTTCGTTTTGAACATTATATTACAAATAAAATTTCTAACACTACGGGGTATCGAACCTACATGTTACGTTGTAGCCTGCTTTACAACTTTTTGCAATGACAGGAAATGTAATTTTTCATAAGTATTAAAAATTTTTAATGACAGAACTTAACAAATTTCATCGTGAACTTTGACAATTTTTCAATAAATTTTTTTTTATCTTTCGTATAAGATTTATTTATTAGGTGCTAAAACTGAGACTTGGCGAAACAAAGTACCGATTCTGGGTCAAGCATCGGTAGAGAATTGGCAAATATAAATAGCCAATATAGGCTGCCAACACTGGCTTAACAGTGGGCCGATTTAAATAAAACATGATTTGCCGTAGTAAAAGTGACACTTGGCCCAGTAATGTGCCGTCACTGGGCCAGACTTTGGCTGATCCTCGTGAAACATGGTTCTCCGTACTAAAAGTGATACTTGGCGCAATAAAGTGCCGATACTGGGCCAAGCATCAGTGGAGGATCGGTAAATATAAATAGCAAATATAGGCTGCCAGCGCTGGCTGAAGACTTGGCCGATTAAAATGCCGATGTTGGCCCAATAACTTTAGCCGACCTTTGGCTGCCAAAATTGGACCAACACTGGGCCGTGTATTCAGCTCCGGCAATTCGCACTTGGGTTTCATTTTGAGATAACTAAAAACTGTATCAAAGACATACTACGACAACATTTTATGATTTTAGGACGCTGTGAGTGGTATCTCGCAAAAGTTAATTTTTTCGAAATAGGAGAGGAAAATTGTATTCTTCTCAATAACAAGATTGACGTAAATTGAAAGAGTTGCTGATAAAACTCGATTCATTCAGTTGAATTTTGATGGATGAAAATTTCATATTTCATTGATTGTAATCTTGTTTGAATAAATTTTCACACAATAATTTCTTATTTTGGCAATATAAACACAAATGCAAAAAAGTATATAAAAGTTATGGAAGGAACGACATCTCCTTGATTATCGTAATATCTGTAAATTAAAAGAGAATACTGCAATCTTATGAAGTATCTACATTTTTAATTTATTTCGCTTTTACGTTCCTTTTTAAAAGTGCACTCGATGCTCTTTCAGAATATTTTTAAAGGGTATAGCAGTGCATTCGTATTTTCAGGATTATGAGATTAGTGCGTTGACGCAGAAATCTCGCTTTATAATTTATTATCTTTTAAATAGAATGAAATTTTTTTATAAGGACACAAATTTAATATTATTATAACAATCTTCTTACAAGAATCTAATATTTATTCTCACAGTAAATCCCAGAGATATTGACATATTTATCTGCATCTGGATAAAAACGCTGCAAACAATAAAAAACTACAATTACCCGGCGAAAGATAATTTTTATCGCGAGACGGATAACAAATATCCGCCGTCGGATAATTGTAGTTGTCAATTATTTGCAACGCTTTTATCCAACTTCAGATAAATAATATTCCTGGGAGTTAGTGTGCTTATAAAGAATATTTACTTTTCTATAATCTTTATTAGACTTTAAATATATGCTCACCGAAGTGCGGGAAACATAGAGCAAACATTTTTGGCAAGACCAGGCAAAATGGAAAAAAGCGTTGAAAAAAATATTGTTGTGTGCTTACACGGAGAGAAATTTCAAGAAATTAATTTACGGAAGCTCGCGATTTTAGAGCTACAGTTTCTAAGTGATTTAAAGTCTCGGACTCTGTGATCTAAAAGCATAGAATTCGAGACCTAAAAGCAGTGGCGGACGAGCATAGGGGCGCAGTCGGGGTTTCTCGGCTGCGCACCAGTTGGCTGGTGCCCTCTAAGCCATGCCAAGGCGCTTCAAAAAGATTATATTGTTAAAACCAATAAATGTATCTTAGATTGCAATGGAAAGAATGAAAAGAATATCCAATAATATCCAGGATGTACACTTGTACTCCTATAAGTAATACCAATAAAATAAAAAGTGTCCTCCAATTTCTTTTCACCTATACTATCCCTGAGAAATTCTCTAATGCATGTTTTTTACAAATATGAAAGGGTCAACTCATTTAATTTATTACAAAATTTCGACTTTTTATCGGCTGTATTTAATTATTTTAGTAATTTTCAAGTTTAAACTCAATTTTTGTATAAAAATGACTACTTATTAGACGAAATTTTCTCTAAAATAAGTGATTAGCTTACATTTGAAGAGTTCGGATCAAAGGATATATTTCTTTATTTTTTAAATTGTAAAATATTACTATATATTGCTATACTTTACTATAATAATGGTTATTTTATCATAATTTTAGCATTTTTCGTAATTTTTAATGTTATTATTATGAACCACTTATTTAAATCAAGGCTTCAATCTTCGCGGCAAAAATACTTGAAAACTTGCAGTCTATGGTGTGACAAGTTTCATGTTACCAAAACTGTTGGCCAATGTTCATTGTTTTGACGCATTTATCTTGCATATACAATACATTATGATATGATGATTTGTGGACATGAAGAATTAGAATGGAATTATAATGCGAGAGGGCAGAGAGAGGTTATGTATCAAAATTGCGCAATGGAATATATTTCATTCTTCAAAAATAATAAAATACATGAAAAGAAATGAACAATTGGTTAAAGTCTTAGACGAAAAACAATCTGCCCGCTGCGTGAGCAAATTCTTATCGCTTTCAAGTTGCAGTGCGTCTGGGGTGCGCGACCTTTGGTTCTCGCGCTTCGCGCTCGATAATGTATTTACTTCATGCTGCATGCTTGGTCTTTGTACTTCCCCACATTTGTGCACAAACTTTTTAAACTTAAAGTTCAAAGCATCGACAAAACTGTAATTTGGTGATTGCGAATGATCTTTTTTAAAGATCCTTCCGTTTTAACGGAAAAAATCTCATCACGTATCTCGTTCTTCGCCCTAGATTTTTTCCAAAATGCCAAATTTTCTATATTACGTTCAACGCTGTTATATCAAATGTATATTGCATTTATTTTTGTACCTCAGTTGTGTTTTACGAATAAAACATCAACTACTCATCCTATTAACACGTGATTAACAAATTTGTATTATTTTTTGGATGCACTATTTTTTTAGTTAATCTTTTTTTGTAACTTGCATAGTTAGACCGTGGAACAGAATTTTTTATTTTTCATTATTATTGTTGTTTGATCAAAATTTGAATTTTCGATTTTTGAACAAAATTCAAAAAGTTCTTATGACAGTCTTGGAAGGGTGGGGGGGGGGGGGCTTACTCACATCTAATACGTTCAGTTTATACTTCTTAGAAACAGTTTCTCCTTTTCTCCGATGACCTTTTTTTCAGGATGACCCTCAGTATCAAGTCCCCGGCCGCGCAAGGGTTCCGAGATCTTTGTTCTCGCACCAAAGCGTTATAAAATCGAAGAGTAGGGCCATGAATTATACTGCCGAAATTTCTCTCGATGTAGACACTTTGTATTTATTATTATGTTTCTATTTTTATTTCTTAAATCATTCCGATATAGAAATTTATAACTAATTAGGTAGTTATCTACAAATAAAAATAAATCTGCTCAAATCTGATTTTTTCAGAGCCTTCTATTTTTCAAAGGTTTATTCGTATTTTCCGAATTAAAGCAATAACAACCAATAAAATAACTGACTCGAAGATGAATTGTCTGTTTACGTCTTCAAAATGAAAGCACGTAAACACGTAATGCAGGGTAAGAACCTTAAAGGCTTGTATTTTTTATTTCCTCTATCTTTGAATTAAAATAGTTTAATAGGGTTAGTTCGCTCTTGGATTCTTTATAATTAACGATTGTTTGCGTAAATTCGTAATTAAAGTTCAAACAACGAAATGAAAATGTAATAAAAGTGAATTAACATTGTAACCCAATCTTTTTTATTTGAAGCAAATGGATAATTAAATTTTGTGTGCCAGTCTCTAATAAAAATTTGCAATTGTTGAGATGAAAGGCATGTTTACTCTGTGAGTCATTAAATTTTCCATAAAGTGGGTATAAACTAGTTTCCTCATTTGTTGTGCATAATTGAGTTCTGTGAAATTCAAAACTGGTTTGAGGAATAACTCAGCTTACAATAGTTTTTTTTTGTTCACAAATATCGAAGAACTGCATAATTTTCAACTAGTGGATATTTTGTTATTGAACTTACATTTATAACGTCTCATATAGAAATCCCTCATTTCCTGCTTTATCAACGCTAAATAGAGAAGTGGTGCCATCTTACAGCTTCTTCTTTATTCTCCAGCATCTTTTCCTTTGGATGACTTCCCAACTATCTAGCTCTATAAAGTTGTTATCATACCCTGGAAAAAAGAAAATTTTAAATATTCTTTTTAAACATTACAATAATTCTTAATAAATACTCTGAAAAGCTGAAAATTCTACATACATTTTTTTAAAGTATGAAAGCTAAAACTAATTAAAGTTATTTTTAAATCAATGCAAAGAAATGCAAAATTTAAAACATTCACCAATAAAAGAGAAACTTTATAATATTTCTAAATTCAAGGTATTAGGGTTTATGAAATTAAGAATATAATTAATTTGAATTACATAAGGTAATTGTGGAATGGATTTTTAAGTGAGTTCTAAAAAACTATCGACTTCTGGTTGTTTGCCAAACGGTATATAAAGCAAACTTTATTTTAAATTCAGAATAGTTTTCCTAGACTGCTTGCCTCATACTAAAATCTTTCAATATTTTTTAAAAAGTAAATGAACTCTTCTTATTCAATCCTGATGCCAATATTTTAAATTTAAATAATTTTCTGTAACTAATTTATCGTCATTGAAGTGTATTTTCTCTGTAATTTAATCATTAAAATATGTTGAAAGATTTTCAATCTTCCAAAATTTTCGCTATTTAAATATTATGTGTGTTTGACACTGTTGAATGTCACGAAATGGTAGTATTAACTACATAAACCTGAGGAAACACTTTATGAATGAACGAAATTTACTTTTTAGAGCCAGTGATTTATAGGCCAAAATAGGAAAATTCTAATTTTAACTCCAAGTTTAAATTCAAGAGTTGATAAAAGATTCTATCTTTGTCTTAGAAATTTGTCAATCTTCCAAAAATGAGGCAAACCTACAGAAACGATTTTTGAGAAAATAAAATTTAATCTTCAAAGCCATAGTCATTTATAGTTAAAGCATGATAATTCGAATCTTAAATCCATCTTGTAATTCGTAATTTTCTAAAAACTTTTCTCATGATCCTCGGATGTTTGACATCTTCCACCGTTCAACAGAGAGATTATGTTAAATCCAAAATGAAAACTTGTACAAAGAAGAAAAATAATTAAGGAAAAAACACTACTGATTTATAGGCTACCCACGGTTAAATACACTCAAACTAAACTGTAACTATTTCTAAAAGATTCTCTGTTGTTCCTAGGAAGTTGGAACTTTCTCATGTGTCAATGAAGTGCCTAAAGACACTTTTAATACCAAATATTATATATTATATATCCAAAAACCCAAACGAAAATGAAAATTTGCAGCCACAAAAATCGTGTCATGGGAGAAAGTCAAGAGAAGAAAAACGTTACTTTTCAAGGCCCTACAAGATTCTCTATACAACTTTATGAACTTTAATGAAAAGAAATCGAAAATTCAAATTTTGATCGAAAAAAAACTGTACCTCTAAAAAAGAATAGCGAATTTTTCAGGAATTACATTTTTCTAGGATACGTAGTTTTTGTTTTATTTTTGAAAAACAACACTGAAAATAACAAATCTACTTTGCGCTCGATAATGGGTGACGTTGCGCTTCGCGCTCGCATATTTATTCTTTGCTTGAATTGAAATTTATAAAAACAATCTATTTTAGATGGCAGTATTTTTATGCGTCTTCATATTCTGAATTGTCTACTTAATTAAGTATGGTCAAAGATTAAGTTTCTCAAAGTTCTGTAGGCTTTGAGGTACACATTCTCACGGTAACACTCGCGCTGCGCGCTCGATTTCCGACAGACATTTGTAAACAGGTTTTGTTGCATCGTTTTTTCTCTCGTAACTTTCGTCGTTTTTCCACACATTTAAAAAAAATTGTTTTTAAATTAGAAATTTTTTTCACGAATAAAACCAAAAGTATGCGTCCTATTAAGAAGTGATTCTTAACGAAATTGTAGATCTTTTTGGAGATAACAATTTTTGTTAATTCATCTTTATTTGTATCCTACATAGTTTAACCATAAAATGGAATTTTAAATTATTTTTTGTGCAATCAAAATTTGAATTTTCGATTTTCCAAGAAAATCAACAAATTCATTATGATAATCTTGTAGGGCTTTCAAAAAGCAATGTTTTTCTTTTTCTAACTTCTTTTCATATCAGAAAAGAAGTGGTCTCAAAAATTTTCAAAGTGCGCTCACTTTTCGAATTTCCACCAAAAATGGCTGATTAAAGAACTCGTACTTTCTTTTAGGACCTAAGAAAAGTGTGCCAAAGATGGATATGATCCGTTCATTTTTTCGAGAGTTGTGTTTACGGACGGACAGACAGACAGGCGCCATCGTAAAAACTTGATTTTTGGATTCAAGTGGTCTCGAAACGTGGAGATCCGTTGAAAAACTGTAGTTTCAAATTTTGGACAATCCTAATACTTTCTCATTCAAAAATGATGAGAATGTAAAAAATTATAAATTACCAAACAAGATTTACAAATTTTTTGCGAATATTTCGTTGATAGTCAGCGTAGTTTTTTAATCGTAAAAAACAAGATTGAAAATAAAAAAAAATAAAAGCAAGGCAATAAGGATAAAACTGTTTCAATTTTCATGTATATTATGAATTGTCATAATATAAATTTATTAAAATGATACCGGGCAGATTTCTTTTTGTGTTTTTTGAGGTTAGGGGCAAACCGAGACCTTTTTGTCCAATTTTGGTCGCGAATTCAAATTCAGCGTATTAAAACACATAAGTTTGCGTACATTTTGACTGAGATTTTAAGTTTTTGATTTTTTTGTTCAACTTTGTTCACGTAAAAATAAATATTAAGACAGTTCTTAAGTGTTTTATTGAGGTTAGGGCTAAACCTGGACCCGCTGGACAAATTCTGAGGGTGGTTTTCGATCAGCGCATCAAAATACATAGGGGTACATGTGTCTTATACCCAGATTCGACAACTTTTTTTTGTGTGGCTGTGTGATTAATTACTTAAATAATCACATAATGTTTCTTTAAAAATGTAGTACCTCAAAAATGACTAGCTATTACATTTCAGTCCGAAAATATATAAATTTTCCATTA
Source organism: Belonocnema kinseyi (assembly GCF_010883055.1). Lineage (NCBI taxonomy): Eukaryota > Metazoa > Arthropoda > Insecta > Hymenoptera > Cynipidae > Belonocnema > Belonocnema kinseyi. Next base: position 64,571,660 of record NC_046664.1, read on the forward strand.
TTAATTACTTTTATTTTTAAAACGGTAGAAATTGCTGAATATTTACCATAATACGCAAAAATGTAGTTTTTTATTATCGGGTCGTGTTTGGGGCATTTGGGGGGGAAGGGTAAAAATAAAAAATTTCAGTATGGTTTTATTTCGTAGAGACTCTTCTTCAATCCCTAAAAACTTGACAAGTTTAAACCTGAAGTATGAGTTCAATTTTTTTTAACCTCGAATGTCCCCATTATAAATGGGATTTTGAAGTGCCTGTGGCCTGTGGCAGATTTTCTATCCGCGTAAATCGAAATTGGGGGGGGGGGGAGTTGACTTTACTGTATCTCAAAAAGAGTTTTTTGACCACCCATTGCTGCTATAGACTTCTCTATGACATTTGATGTTAATTGGTTAGTCTGCAGAGGTGAGTGCATATGAAAAATTAAATTTTTTTACAGCCATTCAACATTCTTTAACCCAATATGTCAAACGAATTTCTGACGTAAGTTTCCTCTTTTACTTATTATTTTTTTAATAACCTAACTGAAAACTGCTTCAACGTTCTTCAAATAAACGCCTGAAACAAAAGACTTTGGACGCTAATGGCCCCAAGTGTGGAACCTTACATAACGACTTTGTGAGGATCTTCACTTGGGATGATTGCTAGAGAGATTGATCAGCAACCTGGGTCGGAGCAGTGTTATGCAACAAACGTGGTTTTTAAATAAATAACGCAAGGATTCTGGATCAATCTAAAAATTTTAAGGAGAAGTCACTAGAAAAAGATTCAAAATATACATTGTAGAAATTTTCGACATCATGAATAGTTATTTAAAAAAATTAAAATCATTTATTCTTCAATCTTCGTTCTATTTTGTTAAAGAAAAAAAAGTTTAATGAGAATAAAATGTATTCCTATAAAATCTGCTAGAAAATGAATGAGGGGAGAGTAGTGCACACTGGGTCATGGGGCACAATGAGACAGTACCATCTAAAATATGATAATATGATTTCAAATTGTTAATATTTCAGTCGTCAGTTAGTCAGAGAGAGACCTTATTAAGACACCAGTAAGCCATTTCCCTTTCGGGGTAGGCGTGACTCACTCGGTAGGGAAGGGAGTAATGTGACTAAGGGATATAAAATTTTTAGATTGATGCAGAATTCTCGTGATATTTATTCAAATAACACGTTCGTTCCGCAACACTTCTCCGACCCAGGTTGCTGATCAATCCCCCCCCCCACCCCCTCCGAACAAGAATCTCCGCGTTTTTGTAGTTTTTAAGTTTAAAATTTCA